>NC_091061.1:164998768-165121710 GCF_000393655.2 Nicotiana sylvestris | reverse complement strand
AAAGTTAATCAAACAGTTTCCACAAATGAAGGTTTGGTCGAAATTGTAGACCTCCGAAAATGCTATGAGGCTTAGCAATTTCTCACAACTCACTCATTTTAAACAGTGTTTTAAAAAGTGTTTTTTTGGCTGAGCCTTGGGGTGAGGCGCACCAAAAATACACCGAGGTACACTGGCGGGGCGTAAGTATCGTGGAGCACAAGCCCTGACATTCCAGGCATTCAGGCGTATGTCATTGGGAGTATAATCCCCGAAAACTTTTCCAAATTTGAGCCAAATCGTTTTTTTAGTAAATTTTCAAACTAAAAATATCAAAAGTTGGGCACACTACTGAGGAATGTAGACAGAGGAAGACCCAAGAGAAAAATGATGGTTTTGTAGAGCAAACAAGGAAGAATAGAAGAGGTGAGAGGAGGAGGAAGGTGGTGACTAAATGGGTGGCAAAAGACCAGAGTAGCCTTACCACTGATCCAACTACTTCTGCAACAAAGGAAACTACCACTGAACCACAGGAGACTAATAGCCTGTTTGGCCAAGCTTTTTTTGGGGCCAAAAGTGCTTTTTTTGTCAAAAATACTTTTGGCCAAAAATTGAGGTGTTTGGCCAAGCTTTTGGAAGGAAAAAAAGTGTTTTTGAGGAGAAGCAGAAAAAAGTAGCTTCTCTCCAAAAGCACTTTTCTGAGAAGCATTTTTGAGAAAAAAACACTTAGAAGCAGTTTTCAAAAGCTTGGCCAAACACTAATTACTGCTCAAAAGTGTTTTTCTAATTAACTAGCCAAACACAAACTACTTCTTATCAAAAACATTTTTTTTAAAAATACTTTTGAAAAAAAACACTTCTCAAAATAAACTGATTTTAGAAGGATGGCCAAACGGGCTATAAGGCCACTTTGGATGAGGAGGAATTCCCAGCATTAGTAGTGCCAATAAGTAAAGAAGGATCCAAAAGCCAAGGTAAAAGAATTGTTGATGGTGGACTGGAAGATCAGGCACAACAAGCTACAGCTAGCTGCTCCACCAGCCAGGTTAGAAGTACCAATAGATTTGAGGTACTGACTCAAGGATATACATCATCTGATACAAGGGAGGGTGGTATTGACCACCTCAAACCTCCATGATTATAAGTACCTGGAATATAAGAGGGCTTAACAGGCCCTTTAAACAGAAGGAGATGACTCTCTTTCTGAAAAAATATAAAGTTGAAATTATGGGGATAGTTGAGACAAGAGTAAAAGTGAATAAAGCTAGGAGGATTACACAGAAGATTGCAACGAATTGGCAAGCCAATTACAACTATGACCATTCTTATAATGGTCGTATTTGGCTACTGTGGAAACCTCATATAAAGCTTCAAATATTAGAAGTACATGATCAGTTCATCCATTGTGAAGTGGAGGACCCAAGTAGTCGAAAAAGGTTTTTACTCACTGTGATTTATGCAAATAATGATTTGATGCATAGACAACAACTATGGGATAAGCTTGCTTTTATAGGAGCTCACATTACAACTGAATGGCTGGTATGTGGTAACTTTAACAATGTGCTTCATACTGAGGATAGGATTGGAGCCCCTATAACACAGGCAGAGATCCAGGGCGTCAAGGACCTATTAGATCGATTGCAATTTACTCCCTTGAAGAGCAAAGGTTGGTACTACACTTGGTGTAACAAAAGAGATGACAATGCAAGAGTTTACAGTAAGATAGACTAGGCATTTGGGAATTATTATTGGCTGATGAACTATGGTTGTAATGACCCGACCGGTCATTTTACTTTCTAGAATATCATTCCCTTAAATAAGCCTTCTCGTACTTATTTTTACTAATTTATGACTTGCGGGGATGGTTAGTTTGGGATTTGAAAGAGTTCAGGTTGAAATCGGAACACTTGGTTCCTTAAGGTTGGCTTAAAATACCAAGTTTGACTTTGGCCAACATTTTGAGTAAACGGCCTCGGAATTGGGATTTGACGGTTCTCATAGGTTCGTATGATGATTTCCGACTTGGGCGTATTTTCGGATCGGGTTTTGGATGACTTGAGAGTGTTTTGACACCAAAAAGTGAAAGTTGGTTCTTCAAGGTTTTATGAGTTCTTTAAATTTGGTTTGGACGAGGTTTTGGTGATATCGAGGTCCAAATGGAATTTCGAGACCAGAAATAGTTCCATAATATCATTTAAGACTTGCACGCAAAATTTGGTATCATTTCGAGTAGTCTAAGTATGATTCAGCGCGTTCGGAACAATTAGGAAATTTAAAGTTCAAAGTTTGATTCAATTCGGTTTTGGGGTATGATTCTTCGTTTCGTTGTTGTTTTACGCATTTCGTGAGTTCGAGCATGTCCGGTCCGTAATATGATTACAGACTTGCTGGTGTGGTTGGACGGGGTCCCCAGGGGCTCGGGTGTGTTTCGGACCACTCGAAGCCAAGTTGAAAAATCACCAGATTTCTGCTTATAGTTTCCTTCTTCGCGAACGCGGATGGACCCTCGCGTTCGCGATGAAGGATTTGGGGGCTGGCATTTTTGCCCTTCGCGTTCACATAAGCAGGGCCGCGCTCGTAAAGGCCTGGACTCTTTGGCCTTCGCGTTCGCTTGCGAAGGTCGCGTTCGCGTAGAAACCTGGGCCTGGGCCTAGGCCCCCCGATTGCCTTACTGGATGCTTACTGGGTATATATTGTTTATCTACTCATACTACACTTTTATACTTAATTGTACAGGATCTGAGGCAGGTGCAACTAGTTACCCGTCTGGCACGCATACTTGATCTTGGTTCAAGATTTCACGGTGAGCTGCCCCCTTCCAAGTCGTTCAGCAGCATGTTGGAGTGTCTATTTTGTTTTGTTGTTGTCTATTCTATTTCAGGCAGTAGGATAGATATCTTTTATATATTCTACTAGTTGCCCATGTACTTGTGACACTAGATCTTGGCACACATTAATAGACTAGTGATTTTTGGGTTCTGTTCCTATGGTTATAAATGTTTGCAACTGTTTTCCATTTATTATCTTAAATCGGTTTCTTATTCAATCTTTAAATTATGGAAAAATTTCTATATGGGAAGACTAGTTAAAAATAGGAAATCACTAGGTTGTTCACTGTTGGCTTGTCTAGTAACGGTGCTGGACGCTATCACGGCCTGACATGGATTTGGGTCGTGACAATGGCCATATTGAAGCAGAGTATCTGAATCCTGGAGTTTCAGATCACTCACCTATATTGCTTAAATGCAATTTTGTAGCTCAACAACAGAACTTGCATCCTAGACCCTTCAAGCTATATCAAACAGTACTTCACCATCCAGATTTTGTATTGTGAAAGAAGTGTGGGCACAGGATTATGGAGATGCAGGGCTGTCCAGAACATGGCAAAAACTTAAGAGGCTAAGGAGGCACTAAGGGAGTTAAATGCTTTCATGGCCTCTTACCAACAAAAGCTAAATCAAGCCAAACAGAAATTGGAACTAGCACAATACCATATCCTTCAACCATTATGCCAAAGCTATATAGAACAGGAGAAAGAAGCTTTAATGGAAGTGGAAAAGTGGAGTAATATAGAGGAACATGTTCTAAGGCAAAAATCACGAGTCCCATGGATACAATATGGAGATGCTAATACAAAATACTTCCATGCTCAATGGAAGATGTGCACAAGTGCTAACACAATTCATTCTATTCATAATGATGCAGGAATCAGGATCACAGAACCAAAGCAAGTAGAAGACCAATTTCTCTCTTTCTTCAAGAAGTTGATGGGAGAGTCATCACACATTCTCCCCTATCCAAATTTTGAGGTGATTAAGAAAGGGTCCTTCCTGACAAGACAACAATAACTGGAGCTGATCAAGGATGTCACAATAGAGGAAATAATTAATGTTGTTAAAAGCATGCCAACTGACAAAGCACCAGGTGTTGATGGATTTCCAATTGAGTTTTTCACTCAACACTAGGAGGAGGTAAAAGATGATGTGCTTGCTGATGTGCTAGCCTTCTTTCAAACAGGAAATATGCACAAGGCTATCAATTGTTCTGCTATCACTCTGATCCCAAAAGCCCCCAACCCACCTAGGTTAAGGACTATAGGCCTATAACATGTTGCACAACTATATACAAGATCATCACTAAAGTTCTCACTAGAGACTAAAGAAAGTGATAGGTCATCTGGTAGGAGGATCTCAATCAGCTTTCATTGAAGGCAGAAGCATCACTGATAATATATTGTTCACCCATGAACTATTCAAAGGCTATAACAGGAAAGGGATCCCTGCAAGGTGTGTCCTTAAGGTTGACCTTAGGAAGGCCTATGACACATTGGATTGGTATTTTCTGAAAAGGCTACTGATTGAACTGGGATTCCCACATAAGTTTATTGAGTGGATAATAGAATGTATAACTACTGTCACTTATTCCTTAATACTGAAACGTGGGCTCACTAAACCCTTCAAAGGCTAAGGAGGAATAAAGGCAAGGTGACTCTATGTCACCTTATCCGTTTGTGCTTGCCATGGAATATCTACAGAGGGAATTTGACCAGTTGGCTTTGAACAAGGAGTTCCACTTCCACCCTAGATGCAAAAAATTGGGAGTGATCCATGTGTGTTTTGCTGATGATCTGCTGATGTTTTGTATGGTAGACCTTCCTTCTATTAGGTTGCTCCAACATGCTTTTATGAATTTTTCAAAGGCCTCAGGACTACAAGCAAATGTAGACAAGAGCTCTATTTACCTTGCTGGCATTTCTGCAAATCTGAAGGAGGACATCTTGCAGGAGCTAGGATATAATGAGGGCACATTGCCACTCAAATACCTGGGAGTGCCACTAGCATCAAGGAAGTTGTCAATTAACCAATGCTGGCCACTGGTAGAAAAGATCACTGCAAGGATAAGTTGTTAGACATCAAAGCTTCTATCATACTCAGGAAGATTACAGCTCATAAAATCAGTGATCTTCGGTGTACAATCATACTGGGCACAAATATTCTTACTGCCAAAGAAGGTGTTGAAAATGATTAAAGCCACCTACAGAACATTCTTATGGACGGAAAAGCAGAAATCTCTAGGAAAGCACTTGTGTCTTGGGATAAGATATGCTTGCCACAAGCAGCGGGAGGACAGAATGTTATTAACCTGTACAACTGGAACAAAGCAACAGTGGCGAAATACTTATGGGCTATCACCAAGAAGAAGGATTGCCTTTGGATCAGGTGGATCCATGCTTACTACATCAAGAACCAGACCATTGATTCTATGTCCATACCCAAGAATGCAGCCTAGGTTGTGAGGAAAATTCTTGAACTCAGGAAGCTTATCCTTGAGACACCTACCTTGCAAGGAGACCTGACTTCAAGACTGATGACATTGCAAAGTACACATGGAAGATTCAGCATAAAGAAGCTATATAAGTTGCAGATTCCTCAGATCCAAAAGGTGTACTAGAAATGTCTGATCTTACAACCTCATATACACCCTCGACACAAATTCAACTTATGGCTAGCTGTATAGGGGAAATTACCTACTGTGGAGAGGCTACAGAAAATTGGTATTCAAATTCTCCAAACTTGTGTTTTCTGTGGCATGGATGATGAACACTTTGATCACTTATTCTTTGGCTGTGCATACACGAGGAATATCTGGCAAAGGTTACTGAATTGGCTTGGTTGTCCAAAACAGATAAGAACATGGCAGGAAGAGATGAAATGGGTGACAACCTGTGCTAGGCAAAAGAAAGGTTTTGGGACAATTGTCTTAGCTGTTTTTAGGGTGATGGTATACCTCATATGGAGAGATAAGAACAAGATCAGATTTTAGAGTGGAAGCTCATCACCAGATGGAATGTGCAGAGAAATTGCAAGCCATATACACATCAGAGGCAATACATATATCAGATGGCAGAAGCATTTGGAGGCATTGAATTGGTATCCTTAGACAAGTTTAATTTCTTTATTTTGTCCAATGTACTGCCCTTTTGTTTATAGTGCAGATTGTATAGGTGTTAGGTTGTGTATAGGTTATAGCTGAAATTAAAACCTTGTATAGGTTATAGTTGAGCAATTAGTTGCCAAGCTGAGTTAAGGAACTGGTCAGCAATTACTATATTATATTGATCTTTTTTTGGCAAAATAGAATGGAAGTTTACCGGAAAGAAAAAAAAAGAATCTCAAAAGCCAAAGATTGTTTCTAATTTTTATCACAATTTCATAATTTTTACTCTTTGTTGTTTAGTATACGGAGAAAAAAACACACTTTAGACTTTTATCTGCAAAGTGTTTTGCCTTCCAATTCTTACTCTGCTCCCATCCTTGCATTTCCTTCATTATGCTTTGTTTTCTCCACACACCAAAAAAAATTGCATTTTTAAATATATTAATTTCAAATTAGTTTTTGAATTTAAAATTTCTTTTGGTATCGCTCTGGTTTAGATATTGCTTTGATGACATAGGTGTAATGTATCTTTACTTTTCAAGTAAAAAAAAATTGTATGATTCATGCGCGCATACATATTAATTTTATAAGTTTCTTAAACTTTTTACAATTTTAATGTATTTTTCTTATATATATAATGATTTTATTTAATTTATAAAATATAAAAAATAAAACACTTCACGCCTTGGGGCTTTCACCTCGTCTCGTATTAAATAAAACGCCTCACCTCTCGCCCACACCTTTTAAAACACTGATTTTAAATAGACAGTTTTACCCTACTATAGTTCTAATTGAAATTTAAAACTTTCTTTTTAAGTTACTTTGGTAATATATACTAGTTTACGTCTTTTTACATCTAATTGGTAAAGCTTTGGTAATATATAAGTAGTTTACTTTGGTAATATAGAAGTAGTTTACGTCTTTTAAAACTTTCTTTTTACATCTAATTGGTAAAAGCTAGATGATGGGCTTGTACAGCAATTTCGAAATGGGATTTTTACTTATCTATACCATATATCAAATTTTATTACCAAAAATGTTCATAATTTGTTATTTACCCGTGTAGTCCACACTTTTACTACAAATTATATACCAATCCCAAAATAGGTAGATTTTGCCATAAAACGCGCTAAAATGAAGGCACCAGATCTGCGTGTGATTCTGTCAACATCAAATTCGAATTGCTGCGTAATTCTCTCCTTCCTCAACGGAAAGAGATCTCTCTTCTCTCACTCAATTACAATTCTCAAAAAACGCAAGCTACTGAAGCTCCAGTAATCAAACGGAAAGGAGATTTCTGTTCTTCATCTTCATCTGTTCTTCCATATATTTTCCACCATTGATAGCCATTAAAAAGCTTGAAAGCTTTGAATTCAAATTTGGGTTTTCAAAAATCATTATTTGTTTGGATTGGGTGTTGTTGTAAATAATTCAAAATATGTTTAGGAGTTTATATCTCAATTTTGAGGGGTTTTGGTGAAGATTAGACTTGGTTTTGACTTAATTTTAGATTGAAACTCGAAGAAGAAGAAGAAGAAGAAGAAGAAGAAGAAGACGTATTTCCAGAAATTGTAGATAAATTGTAGTTAAATTGTAGAATTGTAGATATATTGTAGATAAATTGTAGATGAATTGTAGATTGGGAAGACTAAAACTTCTACAAATCTTCTACAATTATGTCGAAAATGCCAATTATGCTACAATTGAAATGAGAATTTGGATATTAAAATTCAATGTATCTATTTTGTAGATATCTTGTAGATAAATTGTAGATTATTTGTATTCTGATTGTAGATGCATTATTTTCTGTTTTCACAAATCCAAAACGACTAAAGCTTCTATAAAATCTTCTGCAAAAAATAGTCTACAATTTATCTACAATTTTTCTAATTTGACTACAATTTGACTACAAAATATCTACAAATTCTGGAAATATGTCTTCTTCTTCTTCTTCTTCGAATTTCAATCGACTGTGTTAACCAGTAACCTTCAACCACTGCCCAAAAATAAAAAAAGAGGTCAAAGAATTTCGAACTCTCTGCCATTATTATTTCCAGTGGGAATTCAAGTGGTTGGATCAAAGAATTTAAAATTTTCTTGTGAATCTGAAAATATGATATTTTTCGACGGTGGTGGGCAGTTGGGGATGATCAACGAGAGGAAGCATAGGAGCATCGTGAGTTGTGTGTGTGTTGTGAACAGTTGAGATGAAAGGAAAGAGAAAGTGGGAAGATATAGTCCTATAATTATGCCTAATATAAATGAACCCTTAATTATATCCCTAATTTGAATTATGGTATAGAAATGGTAATTTGGTATGCTTAAATGTAATAAACACAAATCTTAAACATTGAGGGTAATAAGGTTTGATATATGGTATAGATAGGTAAAAATCCCTTTGGAAATACCTGTCCTTGAACAATTTTGTAAAAATACTGTTATACGTCCAATTAGAATCCGAGTTCAATGTTACTAATCTTAAAACACTGAACAGCACACAGAGTTTACAAACGAATGAGATAATTATAACACATTAAAAAACAATGAATTTGCTACAATTAAAAATTGCGATTACAAAATGTAAGTGCCACAGATGACATAAAAAAGTAAGTGAAAAGAATGCTACATATGTTTTTTCAATCATTTCCTAATCTTCTCACAAAACCATATTATGTTCAACAAAAATTCCAAAGTTGCACTTCCTCTGACAAAACAACATTACAAGAGTTTCTTTTGCAAGCTGGCACTATTAATGGGGAAGAAAACAGAGGTTGCAAATATGCAAATTGATTTTCATTCTCATCCAGTAATCCACTTCCAAGCACCGCCCGAGCCCTGTTTTTGAACAGATGCAGCACGCTCCATGTCACGTTCCAATTCAGATTTCTCCTTTCGTAGAGCCTGAACTTCCTCCTCTATAGACTGCATGGAACCGAGCATCTTTTGTAGCTCCGCTATTTGTGCCTGAAGATGCCATAAAATCTCACGTTTTGAATTGAGACATAAATGATTTGATTGCTCCGATATAGGACAGTATTGTCAAAGGTGAAGAGCTCTAAAAAGCACTCTAGGTCAATTGGGGCTTTAAGCGCATAGCGCAATTGAAGTGTGGGCTTTAGTTAAAAAAGGCGCAATGCAAAAAAAAAATGAAAATATACATGTAATTCAAGAGAAAAGTAACAAATTCATTTATATTGTTTTCCTCAAAAAAAATATAGTCTAGCATTGCTCCATTCAAGATAGAACTCGTGGTCAGTAAGGGGCACGTCTTGGTGCCTTGCCTACACTAAAGCGCAGCTTAAGTGAAGCGAAGCGTCCTCCCTGAGCTTCAAGGCTTAAGCGCGCCTTATATTAGCCTTTGACAACACTGATATAGGATACGGAGGAGAGAATTAGACTTTAAGTTCAAAAAGGAAAGAAGTGTCAGAAGTATAACCTCCAGTTTAGCACATGTTGATCTCTCAGATATAAGTTGACCTTGAACTGACTGAAGCTCCTGTAATGAAGCAATGAACGTCAAGAATGGATAAGTACGTGATTATCAATTCCTATAGAAGCATATCACTCTAATGAGAGTACCTTGGACAAGTCAGCATGAGTGCTGTTGACTTCTTCAATCTTGGCCTTGAGATTAGCATTTTCTGCTTGGACGTCTGCAAGCGATGACTCCAGCGCCTTTTTTTGTAGTCCAAGTGCACTAATTTCGGCCGAAAGCTTTTGCTGAGTGTTATCGACATGGACTTCCTTAAAATTGGAATCTTCTCTTTCAGATAAATCTAACTTTTCAGGTTTAGTTAAGGCATATGCAGCTCTAACAGAAGCTGCTGCTGCTTCGGCTGCTGGTGACTGAAGTATCTTGGGATGTAATACATCCCTTGGTTTAGGCCTCATAACATATACCTATACCAAAAACGCAGTAATTTAGGAAAGAGGGCTTCGTAGCACAAAACGTTTAGCTTAATACCATTTCCTCTCAGACTAGATCTAGTGAACATATGATGAATAATCCCTCCTTTCCGAGTCAAGTAATAATAGTTATATGAGACACGACTCAATGCTTCTGTAATCCATCTATCTCCCACAAGAAACTCTAAGGCTGTTGAAGAAAAGCGAATATAAAGGATTTAGCAGATACCTCATTATTGTACTTCCCGTTGTAGCCACCAAAAGCAACCAAGAATTTCTCACCATCAAGTAATGCTGAAGACACACTCAGTCCCTGTTTCAAAATGTCATATCAGACAGAATCGTCACCAAAACCTAAAGACCAATTTAGAAAAAGAAATACACAATCTCAACGAAGTTTATGAATACCGGGAAATCATATTGTCATTGAACAGAGTATCTTAAGCTAATGAAGTTTACCAGAATATTTTTTTACTCTTATGAGTTATGGGTTTACCAGAACTAAGCGGGTGTTTCCTCAAAATATACAAGTTCTAGATAAGTGTACTACAACAACTCTCTTAAAAAAAATTAGTGTGGTTGCAGTACACTTATCTAGACTTGCTTGTATATTTTGAGGAAATACCCGTATATTTTGTACAATCACACTCTGCTAAATGCTTTCAATTTCTAATCCTTTTGTTGTTTCGTCTGGCAAACTAGAACTATCGTGCCAGTGTGCTTTGTCAATCCTTCAATAAACATCCACTCACACCAGCATAAGTTTCATATACTTGAAAACATTTTAAATCAAGAAGCTGAACAGACGAAGAGCAGAATACAAGCACACCTGCACTACAAATGCTAAGAAATCGAGAATCGAAGTCATCTCAAAATGAAGAATAGCTAAAATTTGACGAGCTTACGTACAACTCAGTAAGTTTTGCATAATAATTGGATCAAAGATAGAATAATCCCACAGTCAAAAAGGAAAAAAGGATGGCATAGAATGTACAATACAACTAAGAAGATGCAAGATTGTGATAAGATCATGATGAAACTTCCAAAGAACAAGTAATTCTTCAGCATTTAATGGAAAAAAGTGCAGAGCAACAAAATAGTTTTCAAGTGAAATAGGTTATGCATCTAACGAAATCAGCAGCATAAATAAGCATACTTAAGCCAAATGCTCAAGCTTGATTTTTCATAGGTACCTCCAACTTCTATATCCAAATTGGTTATTTTTACCCCCTTCCTTTTCCTTCTTTTTTTTTATAATGGGAATGCTGCCCCCTAATTTGCTTCAGTGGTAAAGACACGACATGAGATGTGTGAACAAGGCGCATGTCATGAGTTCGAAACCCTGCCACTGACAAGGAACCTGGTATTTAAGTGGGAGCAGGATAAAGGAGAGGGCGCATACTTCCTCGAGTACCTAACATGTGCACCAACTAGGGTTGAACCAGCTAAATCACATGGAATATCTAGGTCATCAAGAAAGAACAACAGAAATGCAATTCAGGTCTGAAACTGGCAAGTATAGAAACATATTTTTACATTTTTTTTTATGAAGTAGATTCATTAAATGGCATCAAGAAGATGATAAAAAGCTTTTAAGATTACAAACGAGATTTTAAACATATTTTTACAGTTTACTTCAACTGAAGGAACAACCTTGATTTTCTTGTAGAAAAATCAATCTGATTCTGGGAAGCAAAGTGAAGCGAAAAAGTTCCCCATATCAATATTATTTTTCTATTTCCGTATTAACTATTTTCATGGCACAATTTCAGATTTTTTTTTTCCTTCAGTTTCTTGAAAGAATAATTTCTTTCACTGAAATAGAAAGAGTAGAGCTGGTTCATCAGTGTCGACATATTACGAAGTCCTGCTCAACCGTGTCCCGCCACAATTCTAACCGAGTAAAGGACATAGTCCCATAGATTACTAAAAGGTCTTTTTTTTGGATAGGATACTAGAAGTTTCCAGTAAAGAAACCTTAGATAATCCAACTCGGTCCAAAAGATACCACTGCTTAAGCACAAGATATTCTTCCTAAGAAAAAAAAGGGATATCTTATTTCCCGGAAGAAGGTCCATTGCAGAAAATATAATGCTAGGGGAGATAGATAGCAGATGATAACCTCACTTGCGAGCGGATCTCTCCCCTTTACAGTTGCTAATACTGACACTACAAGCTTCGACATATTTAACACAAGAGTTTCTGGCACACCTGCAAAAAGAATAACATTAAACATAAAAATAGAAATAAAAAGATATGTGCATCATGAATCAGAATGCACAGAGGGTATGAATGAAGAGGCTGCTTAAATGTTTCACTTACCACTTCGGTTATCTCCGCCACCAACGATATACCAGTTGTCACCTAGAGTAACACCAGCATGACCAGCTCTTGGACTAACCAGATCCCCCTGAAGTTGTGGTCGAGACCATTCCATCTGCCAATGAAGAGGAGGTTTTCGAAATTTTACAATCCAACTGACTATAATTATTCATAACACTTTCTTTGGAGATCATTCAAAGTAAAAAATGGCTGCATCGTGAGTACTAAATGGCTGCATCCAAACAGGTAAACTATACCGTTTCTAAGTCAAGGACATGAATATCGTTGAAAAAAACTGAATGAGAACATCCGCCCAGAATCAGAAGGTAGCGATCAGCATGGAGTGCAGCTGTATGATCAAATCTGGGAGCTGGGGATGTCTGCCTATCAAAGCACAATGAATTAATGCAGATGCATAATTAGTGAAGAAATAAATTTAGTAAGATACTTACGTGGTCTCAACAGTACTCCAAGTCATTGTCTCTAGATCAAGAACATTAACATCATTTAGCAGAAACCTATTCCGGTCTTCTCCACCAAACATTATGAGTTTAGATCCGAATATGGTAACAGATTGCCCACCTCGGGCTACCTGGAAGACACAATAGACAAGAAGCAACATTACAGCTCTCAACTAGAAAGAAACAGCATAACGGCAATCAGTAGTAAGATGACCAGCAGATACACCATGAAGTGAGAGGGAGACTCGTGTAGTTCCAATAAGTTCGAGAATTGCCCAAAAAGAAGGCTGTGAAAGGGAAAGAGTGAAATCTTAGAGGAGGATGGTTACTTACCGGAAGTTTTCCAAAGGTCTCTATAACACCACATTCATATGATTGAAGATCGATGAAACGAACTGCAAGATACAACGAGAAGATTTGAAGTTAAGATGAATAAGCATCACTTCCTCTTTTTAAAAGGCTCCAAAGGACAACAAACCTGTTACTGTATCAGAAACATCCTTTGAGTGACCAGCAAGAAATAAAAGTTTATTTTCCCACTTAATCTGCCAACAACGTCAAAGAGCAGCACCAAAACAAGAAGAATAGAAGACGAATCATACATCAGTGGATTATTAGCTAGAGCGAGTGAAATGGAAATTACCTGATTGAACAAACATATAAAATTGAAGGAGAAAAAAAAACAGATCCAGCAAATAAAGCAATTAGAACATAATAATATTAGGTCAACTCTCACCATATTGTGGCCAGAGGTAGCTGGAAGAACTCCAGAATTCAACTTTATAATGGACCATGACAAACTTTTTAGATCAAAAACCTGCGGAATGGAATTAATTAAAGAAAGAAAAGAACAACAGTGTACGTGAAATCAAAAACTATTATAAAACCCGCAAAATACTTGGAATTGTCAAACAAGAAAAACTGATCATAAGATTGACCAAATACCTGAATGTCAGACAGGTATCGTCCATTACGACTTCCACCAATGATGTATAATTTTCCATCAACTGTGGCAGCTGCATGCTACAGTGCAATAGGAAAGTCGTATAAGAAGTAATATCCTAAGATATAATCAGAAGACCCACGAAAAATAAAAGTACCATATTGGGATAAAGAAAAGAATCAGAATATGAAAGCCTGTATACAAGAACAAGGGTGATATCCAAAATTGCAATAACTATTAGGGTATTAAGCTGCTTAGCCATACTATGAAAGTCTGGGAGAGAGTGGTAGAGCTAAGGGTGAGGAGGAGTGTGTCTATTTCCGAGAACCAGTTTGGGTTTATGCCGGGGCGTTCGACAACAGAAGCCATCCACCTTGTTAGGAGATTAATGGAGCAGTATAGGGAGAGAAAGAAGGACTTGCATATGGTGTTCATCGACTTAGAAAAGGCGTACGATAAAGTTCCCGAGGGAGGTTTTGTGGAGACGTTTGGAGGCTAGAGGTGTACATGTTGCCTACGTTAGGTTGATTAAGGACATGTATGATGGAGTAAAGACCCGAGTGAGGACGGTGGGTGGGGACTCGGACCATTTCCTGATTATGTTGGGGTTGCATCAGGGGCCGGCACAGCCCTTTTTTGTTTGCTCTGACGATAGACGTACTGACGCGCCACATCCAAGGGGAGGTGTCATGGTGCATGCTATTTGTAGATGATATTGTATTGATTGACGAGACGCGAGACGGTGTCAATGCGCAATTAGAGGTATGAAGGCAGACCCTAGAACCTAAAGATTTCAAGTTGAGCAGGACCAAGACAAAATATAAGTTCAGTGGCGAGACTCAAGGAGGGGGAGGGGAGGGAGGCTGGACTCGCAGGTCATCCCTAGGAGAGGAAGTTTTAAGTACCTTGGGTCTATTATTCGGGGGGGTGGGGAGATTGATGAAGATGTCACATATCGTATTGGGGCGAGATGGATGAAATGGAGACTCACTTCCGGTGTTTTGTGTGACAAGAAGGTGCCATCGAAACTTAAGGGTAAGTTCTACAGAGTGGTGGTGTGACCAACAATGTTGTATGGGTTTGAGTATGGGCCAATCAAGATCGCTCATGTCCAGAAGATAAAGGTAGCAGAGATGAGGGTGTTGAGATGGATGTGCGGGCACACCAGGTTAGATAGGATCAAAATGAGGTTATTCACGACAAGGTGGGTGTGGCCCCTATTGAGGACAAGATGCGGGAAGCGCGGCTTAGGTGGTTTGGTCATGTGAGGAGGAGGAGCACAGACGCGGTGAGAAGGTGTGAGAGGTTGACATTGGAGGGCCTACGGAAAGGTAGAGGTAGGCCAAAGAAGAGGTGGGGAGAGGTGATTAGGCAAGACATGGCGCAGCTTCAGCTGACCGAGGACATGACCCTTGATAGAAAGGTATGGAGGCCGAGGATTAGGGTAGTATAGTAGGTAATCTAGAGCATTCATAACAGTAGTATTGGCACCCAGTCTCACTTGCTGTTGGTAGTAGGTTTTTATGACTAACCATTGTTTTCTTTCATTGTTGATCACTTTACTATCTTATTGTTTTTATTCTGCTTTTATATGGCTTTTTGGTATTGTCCCTTCTTGTCTATATTTTCATTAATGTGGTGCTTATGCTTTCCTGAGCCGAGGGTCTATTGGAAACAGTCTCTCTATCCTCACAAGGCAGGAGTAAGGTCTGCGTATACACTACCCTCCCCAGACCCCACAGTGTGGGATAATACTGGGTATGTTGTTGTTGTTGTAAAAGAATCAGAATATGCATGACAACATTGTGCTATAAAGCTTGAATGGAAGAAGAAAAGAAGTCAAGAATGGCATAACCAACACAAGATCTTGCACAATGTGATCATATAGGTTAATATAAAAATATAGAAGTAGGGGAACCTTGTAGCGTGCAGCTGGTCTCGGACCAGAGACAGACAGAGGAGTCCATTGGTCATAGGTTAAATCCAAATACCAATTTTGACCATCAGATCCCATAGCAGCTTAATTTTGAGCTCAAGAAACCTCGTCTGTTTGGACAGCACCAAAGAAATCAGTTACAGGTATAGCAGAGCACATAACATCATAACATTACACGTTATGAAATGGAAATATAACACCAGAGTTTGATGATAGTAAAGAATAATGAATTCTATTCTTGATAAAGAGAGTGAGAATTTTTGTGGTAAAGGGTGGGCTGTTTATCAAGAGCCGAATCAACCCTTTGCTTGAGCAGGAGCAGCTTATAGAAAATCCCGCTAACCAGTTACCCATCAATTCTTATAACCAATTATGGAACTGAATTTGGCTAAAAATTGGACCTTTTTAATGAACAATACTTACTTAATTGATCAGAAAGTAACACAATTAGTAAGCTAAAATTAAGTTTTCAAAACTTACTAATTATTGTGTATATATAAATATATTTTCAGTGCATAATGCACTATATTTAAATAAACTCTACAATAACACTTCAAAACAAAATTCCCTCAACACAATGTAAAACAAGAACTGAAAATTATATGCAAAGAAGACTCAATTTGAAATGTGTATTTACATCCATAGCTTACATCAGAAAAACATAATCAGGTGCATACACAGGTTAATCAAAGCATGGGATTCAATTTCTAAAGACAAGAATCAGTTAAAAATCAATTCAAATTAGGTGAGATCTTAAGATTTGTCAAACTTAATGCTATAAAATGTGCCAAATACCTGGAATTAACAACCAAAGAAAATAATGCTGACAACTGAAAACAATCAAAAGACTGTTTTTTAGCAAGATCGAAACAAAACAAAGAGAACTAAGCAACATAACTTTATAAAAGACAATTCAACTAAGCTCAGCTTCATCAGTATTGCTTTAAAAAAAACCACAAATGTCTCTTAGCTAACTGAACAATTCCATCATAAATTTTATATACTCTAAAAACCTATATATGTGTGAATCTCAACTAATAATTATATGCAAGCAGATCATTTAGGTAAAATATTCGATTTAGTAATCTCTCATTTTGATTATTTTCTATCATAAATTGCATTGAAAAAATACATAATTTTATCAAGAATGCTGATTTTCACATCAACCCATTTGGGAAAATCATCAAACACATCAGAATTATATGAATACAGCAATTTTTTCACATATAAATCTCATGGCTTTCATTGACAAATCAACATAATTGGACAGAAAAATGGTTTAAACAGAATAAAAGAAACTTACAGCAAATTGGGGATACGGATCTGAAAATGAACTGAGATCGGACGGCGGGAATCGTCCGATCTCCGGAGGAACAATGGGAATGTACGGATTAAAGGTTACGGAATGAGATCTTGGGAAGGTCTCAAGTTCCTCTTTTATTTGGTTTTTTTCTTTTTGGTCTTTTATTTGGTTACTTAAATTAGACACAAAACTTACCAAAAGAATTTTATTTTAATAAAACAAATCTAACCTTTTTTTCACATAAAATATTACTTCTAAATATGTCTAAAAATAAATAAATACTAAAGGAGAAAGAATCCGAAGTTAATTAAATTAATAATAGCAAAAATTGGACCGACGCCTTCAGCTAGTAGCTTAGTAAAGGGGAATATATATTACTACCCTTTAATTGTCAAACTATGTATTTGAATTCTTAATTATTTCTCTAAGAGAAGAATTTCAGCATCCCTTCGCTTATTGCTGTTTATACCGATTAGTTATCACACATATAACAATATTTGATATTTAGATGTTATTTGACTGTAAAAAAATACCTAAACACTCATTTATTTCAATTTATTTATGTTATAAAAATAATATTACTTACTTTTAAATAACAAAATATTTTATTAATAAAAAATTTTAAAAAGATAATACAATATTAATAAGGTGATTGTGTGGAACAATTAATGGCAGAATACAAAGAATTCCTAATTTCAATCTTTTAAATTTTTTTCTATCCTTGTTAACAAGTTTTTGCCGTTTTCCTCTCACGCATCATGAGGCCATTTTGGATTGGGATTTTTCTTACAATTTATATACAAGCCATTATTAGTGTGATTAGGGGATTCTTTGCTTGAAAAATGGCCTAGTTGAAGGGAACGAAGTTTATCCAGTTGTGTGTTACCTATTTTAAGGCATAATTAGCGCAACTCTTCTCTTTCTTTGATATAATTACTTATTTTAAGAAAAGAATAATGTATGGTACAGCACTATACAAAATAAAAATAAATTTCATCAAAATTTAATACAAAATTTGATATATCTACAGCAACATGCATACTAAAAATAAATTTCATACAACTAATTATACAATATAGAACTAATTTGTAACTTATCCAACTTTCATACATCATTCTTACCCAATTAAATACAACCACAACATCATCCAACTTAAATATAATTTTCATACAAATTTTACACAATATGTTTTTTATATAATTTATATATATTTTGTATGTGGGGTGTTCTTCTGTTTCTTCTTCGAATTTCAATCTGAAAATCCAGCCAAATCTAATCTAATCTTTACCAAATACCCTCAAAATCAAGATATAAACTCTATAGAATATTCTCAATCATTTGTAATAACACACAATCCAATTTTTTTTGAAAATCCGAATTCGAATTCAAAACTTCGAAGCTTTTTAATGGTTATCAATGGTGGAGAGTCAAACACCTTCAAAATATATTAATTCACAATTTCAATTCGAACAATCCATCCAAATAATTAATATACATCTATTGCTATCCAAACATCGGAACACTAACAAGAGAAGGGGAAGCCAAAAAAAGCTTCAAACTCTAGCCATGGCAAAATTCAAACCGATAAAAAACTAATCCCTTTCTTCGCCATTGTTAGAGAAAATTATAAGCTTTAGAAGAAAAACCTTTGTAGAAGGAGGGTTGATTTCAAAGAGAGGGAGAGAAAAATCCTTTAGAAAGATTGAGGTTTGTCTGGGTAAGTAATGAATTGTGAAGACTTTTCGGAATTTACTAAATTAAAAGGCTACAATCAAGGGATACTCATTTAAAACTAATTTTTTTATAATTGGTAAATTATATATGATTATGTAATTAAGTTAAAACTTGATTAGGGAGGATAAATAAGTTTCATATGTAGTATAGGTAAGTAAAAATTTCTTTTTGGGTTAACGAACTTTGGAACTTGGGCCTTGTATGGGCTAAGCCATCTCAGACAGATGACTGACTATTATTAGGGTAAAATTTGCACGGGGGCGCCCTATTTGGTCGCCCCTATTTAACCTATACCCATTTTTTTTAAAGTTTTAACTTGTACCCACTTTAAACAACTTCAGCCCCTTTTCTCCTCCTCCTTCTCCTCCTTCGTTTTCTTCTTCTTTCTTCTGCTGTTGTTGGTGCTGCTATGAAACTTCAGTTTATGGGATGATTGCCATAAATATGTTTATCAGATTATTTTAAGAACAAATTATAAATAATTACGTAAGTTAGTAGACAATAATTTGTGAATATTTCCATGTACGGGAAGTTTAAGGTCACACTTAGTGATTCTTTTCATGATAATTTTGTTCTTTTCACGTTTATTGTTTCCAAAATTTATGATTTAGATATTGTTGGCAATCTGATTATTTATCCAGTATGTTAGAAAGCTTTTTCAAAAACTTCAGCTTATATAGTGCTAAAGTTTTTACAAATAAACTAAATAACTTCAGCACCTTCTGCTGAAGTTTTTCAAAAAACTTTATGACAAAACTAATGAATACAGGACAAAAAAACTTCAACTTTTAGTGCTGAAGTTTTTACAAATGAACTAAATAACTTCAGCATCTTCTGCTGAAGTTTTTGAAAAAGCTTATCTATGACAAAAAAACTTTAGCTTATTTAGTGTTGAAGTTCTTATAAATGAACTAAATAACTTCAACATCTTCTGCTGAAGTTTTTGTAAAAGCTTAATAACAAAACTAATGAATCTAGGACAAAAAAACTTCAGCTTATTTAGTGCAATTACAAACAAAAACTTCAACAAATAGAGAACAAAACTTCAGCTACTATGCTTAAGTTCAGCAACTACAAACAAAAACTTCAGCAAATAAAGAACAAAACTTCAGCTACTATGCTTAAGTTCAGCAACTACAAACAAAATTTTCAGCAAATAGAGAACAAAACTTCAGCTAATATGCTTAAGTTCAGCAATTACAAACAAAAACTTCAGCACACTTGGTTCAGCACACTTGCTACTTCAGGCTCGTCTACTAGAAGGCTGAAGTTTTGCGTGATTGCCTTTGCTACTTCAGCCCCGTATGCTGAAGTTACGCGAAAAAGCGGGTACGCTTGTAATTTTTTTTTTGCAAAATCGGTACAAGTTAAAACGTGATTCAAAAAACGAGTATAGATGTAAATCCCCCGAGTAGGAGTATTTGAGATGATTGATCAAATGGGCCAACTTTTTGGAAAACCTAACCAATGTGGCCCGGCCCGTAATAAGTCTTGATTATGGGACATGATCCTTGAGCCTTCATGCGTGAGTCTGTACTTTCTGGTTGGATCTTTGCATAAATAGCCAGTCGGATTCGCTCTTTACTTTTTTTAATCGGTATACATAAAATATATATTAATTATACACTATTATATATATATATATATATATATATATATATATATATATATATATATCTGGTAATGATTTATAATTTAAGCGATTAGGTGTTCGGCTTTTTAGGTTAATTCTTCTTTCTTTCTTTCTTGTTTAACAGTAACCTTATGGCACCTATACTAATACATTTTTCTTTTTTACATATTTCTCATTTATCACTACTTGAGCCCTAAAATTCACACTTCAACATTATTATATTTTGGTTTAACTATCTTGTATCCAAAATTCACTAGTCCTACTAATCTTGATTCGTGTTGAGTAGGATTACTAAAGGCTATTAGAATTCCAATATTCCATACCATGTGGCATGGGAGTCACTGATCTTCAGAGGCGGACCCATGTTGTGGCTTGAGGGGTCACGGGACCCCGTTAACCTCGGCAAAATCCTCTCTTTCTCTCTCTATATATATATATGCTTGTATACACTGCTGTGACCCCTTAAAAATATTATTTGTGCCCCAAATGAGAAAAGGTGTGTGGAAGAGCTGGTTGTATTAGCCACTTTACATTCTTACTTTACTGCATGGACCTGGGTTTGAAACCCTTCTCTTAACTTTTTCACCTCATTTCTGTTTTACTTCTTTCAATTCAACATAATTAATACTCTACTTCTTTATATTCAATAAAAATTACTTTTGTCTCTCTCTTTTTTTTTTTTTGAATTATAGTTTAGTACTAATACATAATGGTCAACTTAATTAATTTTGTTCTTTTTAAAATTCCTCCCTCAAAATTAAAAGCCTCAAGTTACAACTTATCGCTGCACAAATAGAAAAATACTAATATTTCTGCCACAACCTTCTTCAACAATTACTTTGACAAAGTAGCATATGTCTATCAATTCCGACTCGATAATGAGAACTAAGGGTTAAAGTTTATTCTTCAGTTCTTTGACTATTAACAAACCTTTAATCTTGATTTTCTTAGTAAGTTTTTTTGATAATTTTTGAAGTTTGAATACCCTTTTGATTACTGACCACTTTTTATTTAAGAAAAAATTAGAAACTTTAAATTTCGAAACATGCTTAAAACCAAACATCTTTCCTTCCCGTAGCACCCATTTCAAGAAGAAATATCCCTCTATTTTCGGTGTTTTCTCTTTCATTAGAACTTCATTTTGCTTATACTTGGAAGATACTCGTTATAATCCTTAAGTTTTCAAAGAGTTGTACGCCGAATTTTATCACTAGTTATTAGCATACAGTGGTGCCCCCGTCGTGCTCAAATCCTGGGTCCCCCTCTGCTGATCTCCTTCCATATATTGTACTCTGGGTTCTTAATTACCGCGTAGCACTAATTTAATTACTGGTTAATTCTCAAGTCTCAACCTATAACATTATGAGAACCTTTGTGTTCAGGGAAAGAATCAATAGTTGCCAAAACATGCACGTAAAATGCTGTAGTACAAGTTATTGATGATGAGATTCTTCATACGAAAATTAAGATGTCTGATCATGCAAAATTCTTCATAACACAGATATCTCTAGTATATCATTACATTACTTAATAAGTTAATGAGGACATCTTAATTAAAGCTCACCAAGAGTATAGGTGCCATCAATTATTACAAGTTGTAAATTATTAATTTACGTTGATACATGAGCTTGGATAGGGGTGTCAATGAATATTTAAAAATCGACTAAACCGACCGAACTGTACTATACCGAACCGATTTTTAGATTTCTTTTAATAAAACCGTAGATTTTTCTATAAATCTATAACTGTATTGATGATTAAAGAGTAGATTTTTTATTTTATGAAAATAAACCGAAAAAATACTGAACCGTACCGAATAAATTTATAATGCGAAAAATATATTTATATATTATGATTAAAAATAACAAAGCATTAAATCTTTTCTTTGGGCCTTGAAATTATGAAACAGTTATAAACCAATAAGTAACTAAACTCAAAATCCTAATTCACAAGCCTATTATGCTACTTCTATTGAAACTAAATTATTTCTAGCATATTCAATTGCAAGACGTAAGGTATTGTAGCAATTATGTAGCAAACTACAATGTATTGAATATATTTCCTTTTGTATGATTTAGATTTATCTTTTGGAATGTTTAATCTTCTATAAACATTATTCTCGAATCACAACTTTGTTAATATCTTTACACTCGTGTGACTTATATTTTCTTTGTATTTACTTAGTTTCTTTTGTTGTTGTAGAATAGTTGATGGATCTATATGTAAGCACGTGATTTTTGCCCTATATAAGAATTATTCCCAAAATTCAAAAAATAAAACAATTTTTTGTTTGTTTGCAATTGTTGTGAGTTTTGTGTTATTTTTCTTGTATGGTTTGCATTTGTCTGCGCATGTTTATTTTATAAATTAATAAAAAATACAAAAATACGTCGCATTTGCGTTTAGGATTTAAGTTTACAATTATTAGTAATTAAGTTTGTTTTACAAGAATGAAAATTACAAAAATAGGCATCTTTTGCATTTTTAGCATTTAATGTCCAAATTGTGTGATTTTATTTTATTGATGTTTAATTTTGGGTGATAATTATTATTAGAAGTTAATTAGTATTTTAAGATAATTTTGATTTTTATAATTTAATTTTAACATTTTAGTTTTATCAATAAGTAAAAGAAAAGAGAACAAAAAATAGACGAAAATCGGATTAGGCCTCTTCTCCAATTTTAAACCATAGGCCCAAAGATACACAACCTTCCACTACGACCCGGTCCATTTCGACCCGGGTCGACCCAGTCCGCCCCATAACCAAACCACCCACCCAACCCCTTTTCTTCATTTTCATTTTTCATCCCCGCCCCCAAACCCTAAAACCTATCCCCCCCCTTTCTCTCCTTCTTCTCCAACTCCCCAAGCTCCCCAACCATGGCTACCCCTTCACAGCCTCCATCGTCCACCAGCAATCCACCATCATCCTCCAACACCCACGAAGCCCAAGCCATGAACGACCTCCCCTTCAGCTTCGTCTTCTCCATCGCACGAGCTGCCCAGCCTCCATCGTCGTCCTCCTGCTCCAACGACCACCCCCATCTCAAGCTCCCATGGAAGCCTCCATCTTCGTTAACACACTCACACATACACAGCAACACACACATACACACAGCAACACACACACACACACACAACAACACATACACACACACAGCCCTAGTCATCAACACCCCTCGAACCCCAATCCGCCAGGGCTGCTGCCATCTTCTTCGTCTTCTCCATGTCTAGCTCAAGCTCGACAATGGCTGCCCCTTCACCTCCATCTCCCTTCAACCAACGACCAGCCATGAACGACCCCGCTGCCACTGCTTCGTCTTCGCCACCCAGCAGCACCATGAACGCCCAGCTCCTCCAGGCGCGAAGCTCCAGCCATGAACGACCACTGCCATCTCCAAGCTCCAGTCGCGAGCCCAGCCTCATTCGTCACAGCAGCTCGCCGTTGATTCACCTCCATGGCTGACCCCAGCTCCACCACGACAGTATGTCATCGTCCAGTAGCGTCGTCGTAGCCCGTCGACTCCAGTCCAAAACGAGACCCAATCATCTTATTTGTTCGAGCTTTGGTCGAGGTCACACATACAGGTCATGCTCAGTCGAGTTCGTCGAGTTGCAGTGCGTCGAGGTTCCGTTCGAATCCGGGCTTCAAACTAGTAGGTTTCCGTTCTTTTTCTTTTAGTTTTCGTTCAGCAAGTTCATCTTCCGCTCTTTTTCTTCGTTCTCTGATTGTGTTTGTGTTCCGATGGTTTGGTTTGAATTCGAACCCGGGTCTTTGTTTGTATTGGAGATAATTTGTGTTCATTTTGTTTGAAGTTTGTTAGTTTTTCGTCAAGTGATTTAATGTCGAGTGTTTATGTGTTGGTCCTAAGTTTTTGATTTAGTTTGAATCATTCATCTTTGTTATGATATTGTTTGATTTAGTTTGAGTTTAACTGATGATTGAGTTTAGTGATTTGAATCTGTTTAGTTGTTCCGTTTAAGTTTAATTCGAATTTGAATAAATTTGTTTGTTATTGTTGTTGAATCTGAAAGTAGGTTTGTTGTTAAAAAATATTGTTTAGTCAAAATAATTCCAGTTGTTTCTTTGTTGTTCATCATTTAGTTTGAATTTGTTGATTGAATTTGATTAAAAATTGGTTATAGTTGCTATATTTTGGTTAATTGATTTAGGTGAATTGGTTATAGCTGATGGGGGTAGAACGGTAATTTTACTAATTTCAGAGGGGTATTTTTGGAATTGAAAATTTGAGCAATTATTTATTTTGAGTGCTCCGCCCACTAAGCATTAATAATATTAAAATAGTACATGGTGGGGGACAAGACATAATGTAGTGGGGAATAATATAATTGTTTAAGGTAGGCATGGAGACAAGATATAATGAAGGGGATAATGTATTTGTTTAATTAGTAATGGGGAACAAGACATATGGTAGTGGGATTAAAAGGGGGATGGGTTGAAGATAATGGGATTTAATTTAAATAAGGAGAGTTTGGCTATAAATAGAGGGGCTGGAGACAAATAAAAGGGGCTGGTATTGAAAAGAGAGGGGATTCCGAAAATATTAAGACTTCCAAAAAATAGAAAAAAGAATTCCGGAAATATTGAGAGAGAATATGAGATTTTCTGAATATTAAGAGAGATTTGAAGATTTTTCGGAACAGAAAAAAACATTATGGAAATTTAAAGAGAGAGTAGTATACACCCGATATACAATCTAAATACACTGGATATATGAATTCAGAAATGAAGTGTTAAACATTAACTAGTCTTTCAATCTGAAAAGATTCCCTTTGCTTCTGCCCGTTGATTGTTGTTGGTGTTTCTGGATTTTCATTTGGTTTGTTCCTTGAGTTTGGTTGGTTATTTGCTACTACTTCACTGGTTGTTGCTGGATTTCTGCTCGATTTTTAAAATCTGTTGCTGGGTGTTGCTGTTGTTGTATGCTACTGCATTTCTGCTGATCTTCCTTTTCTTTTGCTTCCAATATCAGGTACACAACTGACACGCTGGTTACTGTAAACTGAAACATGAAGCATGAATATGAAATGAAGAGTTGAAGTTCTTAATTTATCTTAATTATATTCTGAATTTTATTTGTATATATACATTATTTAGCTTACTCTAATCAGAATCATGTAGCTGTTTAATATATATAATGGAACATCTGAAGGTAGTTTAGCGGACGAACTATCTATGTATTGCCTAAAAATAAATAAATGGTGTAGTAACTCTGTCTAGTTAATTCGTTATTGTTGGATGATTATCATGTCTCAAAAAGCATGTTAGCTGATTTAGACTATTTTTAAACATTCAACATTTAGTTCATTAAACGAATAGATCATTTCGGAACTTGTAGGAATATTATTTAGCTAAATACTATTGGTTAATTTCAGCATGTAAAACGGTTTAGGATTAAAATTAGTTTGCCAAGTTTTTTTTTTTAATTTGACAAACTGTGAGCATGCCTAGTATAATGTAATTAGGTAGTAACATGTGAATGAGATGGCCCGGGTCCAGTTTGTACCATACACATTGGGTCTGGGCCTGCATTGGCAACGGACTGCCCTGCTTGCATCATTTTCAGATTTTACGAATCATATTCGGAACCCAACTATAACAACTCGTAAGCATGTAAATAAATTAGGACCTTTTCTCTTTCATTTTGTAGAGACAAATTTAATAGAAAAAATGTAGGCATTTTAGGATTATCCTGTTAAAATAAATGAGATGAGCCTCACCCAATAAAACGTATAAGTTGCGGGGCCCTCAATAAAAGGTTAATAATTGTATAGACTTCGGGATCGGTCGTTTAGCAAATTTCACGACCTTACCCAAAAAATAATGATATGCTAGTCGCTTTAGGCGCGCCTTTAACAATTTATTTTCTTAAACTCGGGTGCACATTTATGTGACCCAAATCCAAATCTCAACAGAGTCGAAATATGTCGATAACCACGGGTACATTGATGTGACGTGGTTCGAGATATATTTTCACGATGTTACAATTCTCGATAAAAATAATAATAATGATAAAAGCAGTTAAAAGTCAAAATTCGCACATATGTTCAACATGTATTATATCAGATAATCAAGCCGAATATAACAGTTGAGCGACCGTGCTAGAACCACGGAACTCGGGAATGCCTAACACCTTCTCCCGGGTTAACAGAATTCCTTATCCGGATTTCTGGTGCGCAGACTGTAAAACAGAGTCATTCTTTTCCTCGATTCGGGATTCAACCGGTGACTTGGGACACCATAAATCTCCCAAGTGGCGACCCTGAAATAAATAAGTAAATCCCATTTCGATTGTCCTTTAATTGGAAAAAACTCCCTTCCGCGCCCCTTTTGGGCGGCGCGGGCGAAAAAGGAGGTGTGACACTATACTCCAGCCATCTTTCATATTTTCTTAGTTTATCACCTTTTAAACTATAAAAATGTCTAGAGAGTTTACGTATGTTATTGCATTCTACTTCTACTAGTGACTTTTACATGAAATTTAAAAAAATTACCGAAAATTAACCGAATCGTACCAATACTGAATAGAAACCGACATGATTGAGACTGTTTTGAAAAGTCTAATTTTAATTATACATAATAGAATAATCGAAATATCTATGTTCTTTAATTCCCATGTGTCATAATATTTTATCATCTGTTCATGGGTCTTAGAAAAATATGAAAGTTGAAAAGAGTTTACTTTATGATATTACTCAGAGGCAAAATGGTCTTATGACATTCCGAATAATTTTATTGACATATTTTTATGCACTGCATTCATGTGCACTGACCCATGACCAGATGGCGTTATATACGCGTATATATGTAAATATATGTATATGGGATATGGGAAAAGGTTATGGCGTTATATACGCACCACCACCTGATCAGCTGGTATATGATGATGATGTTGCCCACAGTGGCTGAAATATGATTCAAACGGCGTTATATACGCATATATGGGTATGTATTCAAATGGCGTTATATATGCATATATATGTATGTATTCAAACGACGTTATATACGCGTATATATGTACGTATATATGTATATGGGATATGGAAAAGGTTATGGCGTTATATACGCACCACCACCTGATCAGCTGGTATACGATGATGATTTTGCCCACAGTGGCCGATATGATATGATGGGATACCCTCAGAGGCTGATGATGTTATGAAACATATACCTATGCACGACATGACATTCATACGCATATGCATGACGCTGAAAGTAATTTATGATTTACAAAGTTATTTAGATGTACGGGTTGAGTCATGTACTCCATATGTCTTCCATGTCTCCTATGTATTTATTTATGTGCCTTACATACTCGGTATATTATTCGTACTGTCGTCCCTTTTGCCCGGGGACACTGCGTTTCATGCCCGCAGGTCCTAATAGACAGGTCGAGAGCCTTCCAAGTAGGCTATCAGCTCAGCGGAAGATGTTGGTGTGCTCCATTTGCTTCGGAGCTGCGTATTTGGTTAGTATGATTTAGACGTTTATTGTTTGGTATGGCGGGACTCTGTTCCGACCTTTGTGACACTTATGTATACTTAGAGGCTTGTAGACATATGACGTGTACGTGGAAGATTGTACGGCCCTGTCGGCCTATGTTTGAGTTTATAAATGATTATGTTAGCCTATTAGGCCCATATGTCACATGTATATAATGATGTAATAATAAAGGTACATTACGTTGGTACTCAGTCAAGTAAGGTACTGGGTGCCCGTCGCGGCCCATCAGTTTAGATCGTGACAAAAGTGGTATCAGAGCAGTTCTGTCCTAGGGAGTCTACAAGCCGTGTCTAGTAGAGTCTTGTTTATGGGTGTGTCGTGCACCACACTTATAAACAGGAGGCTACAGGGCATTTAGGATTGTCACTCTTTCTTCTTACTCTAGATCGTGTGGTAGAGCTCACTTATAAGAATCCAAGTTCTGAAATTCTATTTATTCATAATAAGACGATGCCTACTTCCCGAAAGAAGGTTGGAAAGAGAGATAGTTGTGGAAGAACTGAGTCAGAGGAATTGAATTTTGTATAATGTCTATTATAAGTAAATATGAGGTCTTTAGCAGATCATGGGTGTACTGAAATGGGTAAGCTTCCTGATAAGAAGCCTTAAGGCAAGAATTCCTATCCGTCTTTATGGTGAAGGACAATGAGAGATTAAGAAGATAAATACAAGTTTCGGCAAGTAAAAGGAGCAAGGTGAAAAAGGGTACGAGGTACCTAGTTAATGAAGGTTAACATCGTTTATAATTGAGGCAGGAGAACAGAAGCTTCTTGAGTCATATTTAATAGTAACAGAGGTATATACAATTGGTCACACCCTTTCCGGATATGTCCTATAGGGGTTAACAAAATTAGTATAAGAAGATATGATGGATGAATTGATTACGTCAGTTGACATTTCTGAAGGATAGCAAATGTGCTAATAGATCTCTTTATGAGACACCTAGATGGTGCACTCTAAAATAGTGCAGCCAGATATGAGTACTACTAAGACATGCACTATAACTTGAAGGGATAAATATTACCTTAGTATGACTCACTTCCCTAGTAAAGCGAGAACGTTAAGCAACTTGAAGAGCCACTGGATGGAGCAAAGGAAAGCAAAAAGCGAAAGAATGTCGTATTGAAGTTTTCACAAGAAAAGGGATGTGCAGAAATATTAGCAGAGTAATGAGAAGAGAGATAAGGAAGCATTATGAATAAGGTGTGATACATGGATGAAAATGATAGAGTGTTACAGAACCTATTGTCAAATGAAGGAAGAGATGAAAGGTGATGGGCCTTAAGACAATAAAAGAATATAGACCATAAGGTCATATCCCCATTTTGAGAAATAAGTTCGCAACTCTAACGCGATTACCAAGAGGAAAAGTTAGACCCTAGAGTAATAGAAATTAGTATGGACTGGTAAAAAAGATAAATTAAATATGAATTAGGGACTGAATGATTGGACCACAGAAGAAGATTCACGATGAATTCAGAGAATAGTCATTCAGGGAGACGCTTCCCTAGAGCAAGCAATGCAAGCAAAGTTAAGCTTAAAAGACTGTATGTGCCAGTTACGCTAAGTGTCACCCTCGTGAGTAAGGGAATTTGTCATCCTTGGTACAGAAGGGTTGCCGCAAGGCAAGTAAGGACTATTGATGTTGAGAAACGACGCCAAAGATGAAGAGGTAAAACATCTATAGGTAGATCCTCGTGGCTTCGGCTTTTAGTGCATCCCTAAAGAGGGGAATATAGAGTGATGTGATATTAAGTCAGAATTAAGTAGTTCTAGTAACTATGGAATGATAAAGGAAGAACGCGATAAGAATGATAAAGGGATGAGATTGTACTTATTCAAATGTTACAGATATGCTATGATTCCAGAACATTATATAAGCACGACACCAAGAAAAGGAAGTAAGGGTTCCTGCCCGGGATGTTTTTGATAAATAAGGAGCCAATGCAAGATGTAAGTTAAGACAAAGGAAATAATCCACGAAAGATTACAAGGAATATTGATATGAGAATGGGCCAACGAGTAGTTAGTGATTGGTCAGGAAGATCCCAGCTATGGCTAAATAGGAAGTTACAGACGAGTCATCAAATCGTATAAGATAAACATAGTAGAACCCAAGATGGAGAATTTAGCCTCAAAGAATATCATTATAATACTTGAGATATATTCAAATAAGAATCGGGGTAGTTAAAGGTACTGTATGAGTATTACGGGAATAAAAGAAAGTACCACTGGGAAGGCAGTCAAAATATCATTTCAGAAGCAACCATACAAACATAAGGGCATGGAAGTAAACAATTATGGATGATAATAGGCAAGTAAGGACATCAAAAGGGTCTGTAATAAGCTCACAACTTTACGAGAGCCAAGGGTTCTCCCTAAGTAGTACAACGAAAGACTAGCTGAGGAGATAAGAAAGAAGGCTTCAACCTAAGCACAACGAACTAAAAAGGAAATGGTTGTGTAACAACAATCTCGCAACAACACTGTAAGCATTCCGAAGGAAAGTGGCACCTACCGTGGCTAATGAACGAGAAGTAAGAATTAAAAGTAATATTCGAGATCATATGAGTTGTATGAAAACTCTGGTAAGTGTGGGCACTAAGATAAGCCAAGTATGGATACAACAAGGGGCAGAAAGACCAAGAAAAGTAATTGCATACGTTTAAAGAAAGCTGAGATGGAACGAAAGGAATTATTCGATCAATGATCCAGAGTTAGTACGTCATGAATACACTCAAGATTTTGGAGCATTATATTTTTTGACAACCATATAAGACTCTGGTATAAGTTAAAAAGAAGAATTGACCCCATGGCATAGACAAAGGATTGAATTGTTAGAAGATTGTATCATGGATATTCCATAAAGCCCATAAAAGGCTAAGGTAATAACTGATACCATGAGCCACAGATCGGAAGATAGCTTAAGCCTACATAAAGGCTGATCAGAAGAAAGATGAAGCTAAATAATTACATCATCCAAGTAAATCAGGAGTCTGATTATTGGACCTAGAAAAAAATTATAGAAGTTGTGCTTGAGAACATGACAGAATCACTCTTAGTATCAGATGTTCACAACAACCATAATCTATAATGGCTCTACAAGAAAGCAAGTTAGAAGAAGTACCTGCCTCATAAGAAATCAGTACGAAGCTCCCATCAGATTGTGTATGTAGCAGAGGTGCGAGTATTATAATAGAGCTTCAAGTTATGGACGTGAATTACACCTAGGTGGAAGGGAGGTCAGGAAAGAGATAGAAGATACAATGCAAAATTTTAAGGTAAGTAAGATAAAGGTGAACAACGTACGAGATACTCAAAGGCAAAAGATCATGAATAGTCCATACTTCGGATAGAAGGCTATAAGCACGGGGATCCAATAATTAGGAGTGATAGCGGCATCGTACATGTTTTCCAGCCTATGGTTTCTAAGTACTGAGAGATCTAGTTAAGAGAATAGAGAAAAGTTGGAGACGATGTGATGTCTCGCTTGACGTTCCAGAATAACATAAGGAAATCTATAGTGCAAGCAAGTTGAAAGAAAGTTTATAAATGAATATGTATAGGTCGCAAGCTAATGGTAGATCGACAAAATTTTAAGGAAACATAGGTAAGGATGAGGAAAGGCAAGTGAAAAAGTGACGAGAATGGATAAGTCTTTAGGATTAAGCCCATGAAAACAAGAATAGCAGAGTGTTTCTCTATGTTATACAAAGCTCACTATAGCCTTAATGAACTCAAAGGAGTCTAAGATTAATAGCATTTAGAAGGAATGAAATGCTGCCCTGCTAGTAAAATGAGGGTGTAATTGTGATAAATAAAGGATGACGGTTGGGCCTTCGATTGAGTAATGATTTTAAGAGGATTTCATGAATTGTACAACATTAAAATACCTACGTAAGTTGAGTCATATTGGAATGCTATAAAATACGGTCATAGAAATATAATATCACCCCTAGGTGGATCAATCTAATTACTCCAGATGTCCCTGCTGAGACGTGAGCCCTAGCGGCGGTGTTACATAAGAGATCAAGTCATCAGTGGTAGATGATAGATCAACATTAAGGTGAATCAACACTGGATGGACAAAAGTCACAAAGTATGAGGTGAGATTAGGCCATCATTCTTAAGATGAACAAGTAATAAGGAGGCATTAAGGGATTTAGATTTATACATATGGGATAAGTAACGAAAGTAAGCTGGAGTCTGGTAGCAGACCTTAGTAACAATGAATCGAAGTAATAATTATGGTATAATAAGACCTACATAGATGTAGTGAAGCTAATGATGCCCAGATGGACAGATTGACATAATTTTGCATATGTTCATAATGTGAAGCCTAGAGATTGGCTAAGAGCTGGAGGAAAAAGAAGAAAAGAAGTTAGGCGCACATACAAAGTTAGATTCGTAAAGAATACATGATAGAAGGTAGCAACAGTTACAAGATTAGAAGGATTCCGACTACAAGTCGTGGTGTAAGAAAGAGGCTTAAAAAGGGGAATGCCCTAGCCTTTGGGATTCATTCACAGAACAATCGCCTAGATGGAAAGACGAGTACTAAAGTATTCGCAAGACCTATGGGTTATGAAAATGAAAAGAGCATCAGTCAACATTCGAGGACGAATGTTCCAAAGAGGGGGAATGATGTTACACCCCATGTTTTCGTACGTGAAAGTACGCCACAAGTAAATTGACGTAAGTTCGAGAATGAGATTTATTTTGGATTTATAAATATTATGCTACCTCAAACAAGTAATGAGTAAATTCGTGAAGATGAGAGGGTAAGCAAATCGAAAAAAAAAAGTGAATTTCATCAAAATTTGACATTTTGGGAATAAAAAACGGCCTGAGCTAAAATACCCGATATTTATGGACTAGTACCAAACAAGGTATCACAAGACCATGATAGTAAGGTATATAAAGTATATTAAAAGTGATTATCATTTTATGTAATTTGAGATAATTCTTAATTATGCGGGTAATTGATTAATTATCGGATAGTAGGATCTTACCTAATTAACTCATTATTTGATAAGATTAATAAATCTTTAACGTGGCAGGCCCCCCTTTCCAAAACAATTACGTGTGACCAACATGTAACATCCATGCCAAATGTAACAATCTTTCAATATGGTGGCAAGAGAGGTGGACCCTACTTTCCACTTATTCATATCTTTGGATGGATTTTACCAACACAATTATAAGCATATGTATAGGAACATGATCTGCTCCATGTAAAAACAAAAAAAGACGTAGTAATTGGACTACATTTCCAGATGCTTATCTTGCTTCTGTGTAGTTAAGTATACTAAAATGATCCATTTTTCTACTGATGGAGAAAAACAAGATAGAGGTTGAATGATTATGTGGGTGTCTCTAAATACTATTACTCTTAACAAACTTTGAAACATGCATCACCGTACTAGCTCCCAATTACGTTGATAGATCCTTACATGCTAGACATCAATCAGTGCGACGACTTTATGCTTCAGAAGCTCGCAAAACAGGACGTCGTCAGGCTTGATACAAAATCTATATTAGTTATTGGAGTATTCTTGGTTGTTATTATGAAGTATGAGTCCAGTTTCTTTAAGTAGTCTTTGGAGGGTTTGTTAAGAGAACCGACTCAGGTATGTTAAGTCTATCCCTTCTTTCTTTTGGCATGATCCATACGATATGAACGAAACGTGCAAATGCACAAATTCCATAAGTGACTCTACTCATAGAAGTAATAGAAATATCTATGTTCTTTATTTCCCATGTGTCATAATATTTTATCATCTGTTCATGGGTCTTAGAAAAATATGAAAGTTGAAAAGAGTTTACTTTATGATATTACTTAGAGGCAAAATGGTCTTATGACATTCCGAATAATTTTATTGACATATTTTTTATGCACTGCATTCATGTGCACTGACCCATGACCAGATGGCGTTATATACGTGTATATATGTAAATATATGTATATGGGATATGAGAAAAGGTTATGGCATTATATACGCACCACCACCTGATCAGCTGGTATATGATGATGATGTTGTCCACAGTGGCTGAAATATGATTCAAACGACGTTATATACGTGTATATGGGTATGTATTCAAATGGCGTTATATATGCATATATATGTATGTATTCAAACGACGTTATATACGCGTATATATGTATGTATATATATGTATATGGGATATGGAAAAGGTTATGGCGTTATATACGCACCACCACCTGATCAGCTGGTATACGATGATGATTTTACCCACAGTGGCCGATATGATATGATGGGATGCCCTCAGAGGCTGATGATGTTATGAAACATATACCTATGCACGACATGACATTCATACGCATATGCATGACGCTGAAAGTAATTTATGATTTACAAAGTTATTTAGATGTACGGGTTGAGTCATGTACTCCATATGTCTTCCATGTCTCCTATGTATTTATTTATGTGCCTTACATACTCGGTACATTATTCGTACTGTCGTCCCTTTTTCCCGGGGACACTGCGTTTCATGCCCGCAGGTCCTAATAGACAGGTCGAGAGCCTTCCAAGTAGGCTATCAGCTCAGCGGAAGATGTTGGTGTGCTCCATTTGCTTCGGAGCTGCGTATTTGGTTAGTATGATTTAGACGTCTATTGTTTGGTATGGCGGGACTCTGTTCCGACCTTTGTGACACTTATGTATACTTAGAGGCTTGTAGACATATGACGTGTACGTGGAAGATTGTACGGCCCTGTCGGCCTATGTTTGAGTTTATAAATGATTATGTTAGCCTATTAGGCCCATATGTCACATGTATATAACGATGTAATAATAAAGGTACATTACGTTGGTACTCAGTCAAGTAAGGTACTGGGTGCCCGTCGCGGCCCATCAGTTTGGGTCGTGACATTGCCTATGTCTCACATGCTACATTTTTGGACAAGTACACATGGGGAGCAATTGTGGAATCCAAGAAGTCTTGGAATTGCATATGTCCCCCATGCTCCATTTTATGGACAAGTACACACGGGGGACAATTGCGGAATCCAAGAAGTCTTGGAATTATCATGTCACCCATGCTACATTTTCAAAAATAAAAAAAAAAGGAAAAAGAAAATTCAATTTTTTTTGTATGTTTCATCATTTTCAAGAAAAAGCAAAAGAATATATATGTTTCTCTAAATTAGTTATTTTTTTAATTCTCGCCTGTATCCAATCGGGCGAACTACGCCGGTTTGATTCTCACCGGATGTGAGATACGTAGGCAACCCTCATCGGGTCCAACCTCTCCTTTTGCTAAAAAAAAAACATGTCAAAATTTCAATTTTGTCATAAATAAGTCGGGTGATGTCCAACCTCTCCTTTTGCTAAAATAGCCAAAAATATGTCAAATTTTAATTTCATCATAAAGAAGTCGGGTGACGCTGTTTTGTCAAAACATAGCCGAATGTTCCCGAAAGGGACGCCGGAAGGCTGACTTTGCATAAACAGTCACCTTTGGGTCATTTTTTAGATTTGGTCCAGTTGACCTACACAGCCTTAAAAATCTTCGTCCCCGAGGCGCTGAAAGGCCGTGTTTGCAATACCGGGTCTTTTATTCTAATTTGAAAAACAAAAACAAGAAGAGAGTCATAAATAAGTTGGGTCACGTCGTTTTGTCAAATATAGCCAAATGTTCCCAAACGGGACGCCGGAAGGCTGATTTTGCATAAACAGCCACCTTTGGTTATGTTTTGATTTTTGACCCTCACAGCCTTAAAATCTTCGTCCCTGAGGCGTTGAAAGGCCGTGTTTGCAATACTGGGTCTTTTATTCTAATTTGAAGAAAAAAACAAGAAAAGAGTCATAAATAAGTTGGGTCACGCCGTTTTGTCAAAATAGCCGAATGTTCTCGAAAGGCACGCCGGAAGGCTGACTTTGCATAAACGACCATCTTAGGTCATTCTTTTTTGTTGTGACCAGTTATCCCGCACAACCTTAAAATCTTCGTCTCCGAAGTGCTGAAAGGTCGTATTTGCAAAACCAGGTCTTTTATTATTTGAAAAACAAGAAAATAGTCAGTGGTCAAGTGAATACCGTTTGGTTTTTAGTTAAAATAAGCCGGCCCGGCTTCGGTAATGTCTTAAACCATTCTTGCCGAGATAGCCTTAGAGTATCTTTCAGTTGTCGAAGGGCTATTTTTGTAAAAGAACGAACAAGTTTGTGAAAGGTCGTAAAATAATCCTTCGCGACCTTAAAATTCATGTGAAATTGAGAAGGGGCCACGTCTGAAAAACAACCATTTGGTTAAAATTGGCATATAGGGGAAGGAATCTGGGTGTTTGTTTTGAGTTTGTAATTTTTTTATTAGAGTATGCGGGTTATTTGATTTTCGAGACCGTTTGTTATCTTTTGTCAAAGTCTGTTAGTATTGTCAGTTTTAAAACTTTTGTAATCAAGTTTGTTTTATTATGAAAATTAAAAATTCAAAAAAAATGTTTTATTATTGTTTATCTTTTATTGGTCCGAACTACGCAAGGTCTAATTCATGCGGGGACATGATACGTAGGCAATCTACATAAGGTTCGACCACCGCTAAAAAAAAAGAGAGAGAGAGAAAAAGAAAAAGAAAAAAGAGGGAATGGAGGGTTTCCGAAACACTTGAAAAAGGCACAAATAAAACAAGTCGGGAGGATGTATGCGGTAGGAGCAAAAACATGTTAGAAATGGTTAACTGCCTAAGAACATTGCATCCCCCAACGTGCAATTGCAATATATGTTAAAACTCTAACGCTAACAAGTTTGTTGTTTGTCCAATTCAAAACATTTAGTTTGTTAGAGTGTATTGGCACTATACCATTATCAAACAAGATCAAAAGGGCCTATACCAGAAAGCATGACTGGCTCAGAAAATAGTGTTGAGGAGGAAAAGACGGAGATAAAAATGATGAAGGAGGAGGTAGACAGGTTGAGACAAGAGATAGCTGGGATGCACCTAGCTTGGGCTAAGGGACAAACATCACCAACCATTCCCCCTACTCCTACCCTCTTACCGGCTCGGACTCCGGAACACCCTCCCACTGGTCCATCAACAAGCTTCCCCATTGCCCAATACTACCAAGGGAAAACTTCCTATAATCCCCAAGCTCCACCACCCAAACAAAACCCTCCTCCGCCAATCGTCCCCGTCTTCGGGGCACCTCCACCAGCCACACTGCAAAGATCCTCCAGCGAGCCGTTGTTTCAGGCTCATGATAACCAGTATTATCCTCCTGAACCAACCTTTAAAGCACCCGAACCATACACTTACACCCCTCACCTCCAACTCCCGGCAGAAACAGAGAGGCCGACTAAGAATCCGAAGCAGGATGAAGTGCTTCGTAAAATGAAAATCCTGGAGCAATCTTTCCAGAGTATGCATGGATTGGGCAGCCAAGTTAGTGTGGCCTACAAAGATATGTGCCCTTTCCCTGATGTGCAATTGCCGGCAGGTTTTAAGATGCCCAAATTTGATCTATACGAGGGGCATGGTGATCCCATGACACATCTGCGAGGTTTCTGTAGTAAGATGAGAGGAGCAGGTGGAAAGGATGAGCTTCTGATAGCTTATTTCGGTCAAAGTTTAAGCGGGTCCGCACTCGAATGGTACACGAGGCAGGATCCTAGCAGGTGGTATACCTGGGACGATCTAGCACAAGCATTTGCGGGTCACTTCCAGTATAACCTTGAGATCATCCCGGACCGTCTCACACTGTTAAAACTTGAGAAAAAGCCTGGAGAGAGCTTCAGGGAATTCGGATTCCGTTGGAGGGAACAAGCAGCAAGAGTCGATCCACCAATGAGGGAAGGTGAAATGGTGGACTACTTCTTACAAACTTTGGAGCCAACTTACTTTGGTCACCTGGTGACATCAGTTGGTAAATCTTTCAACGAAGTAGTAAAAATGGGCGGTATGATCGAAGAGGGACTCAGATCCAACAAAATCCTGAGCTATTCAGTGATTAAAGCAACCACTCAGGCCATCCAGAGCGTAGCGGGAGGTGCGCTCGGAAAGAAGAGAGAGGAGGTCGCAACGGTCGAAGCAGGTACTTGGTCCAAATCCAGAGGTCCTTCCCCTCACTACCAGCCCAGACCCCATCACCCAAATTATCCACACACTCCATACAACCTTCCACAACCCTACTACCCACCATCAGAGCCACTCTTTTCCGCCCATCATGCCCAAACCTACCCCCGAGCTCCACATAATCCACCTCAATATTATCCTCCGAACAATGTCCGGTCACATGTCCAACCATCAGGTCACCCCCTATGGCGAGCGTCAGTACCACATAATGCATTCTTGCCTTCACAAAGTTTTCGAGCACCCAACGACCCTAGAAAACAGGGGCAAGGAGTGGAACAAAGGCAAATAAATAGTTTCACGCTGATCGGGGAGTCCTACACAAGCTTGTTTGAAAAGTTAAAGCATTCCGGCCTGATTGAGCCACTCCTAGGCTATACTCCAGACCCATATGCGAAAGGCTTTGATCCTAGGTTGTTTTGTTTGTTTTGTTATTCAAACCATTTCACCATTAGTCTAATGCAAAATCCGGTCTTTTATTATTTCCAGTCATCTTTTTGTTTAGTTCTTTTATCATTTTGTTCAGCGCCGATTCTAGTGACATGACATGCGCACACAGTTTGGGCCTAATCTTAAAAGGTAATCATAAAACCATTGAGAGGTGATCAGAACATTTAAAAGAAATAAGGACGGTTTGAGATTATTCGGAGCTCGAGTCATGTGGAACTGGAGCAAGTAAGACATAAAGAAAACCGTTAAAGGCAAGATTCACCAAATTGACATGAGGGTCGAGAGTGAGAGTGTTGCCCAACAGTGCTTTAGAGGTGACAAATGAAAAGGCAAATGTGTGAATATAATTGTCAAGTCCAGCACCCTCAGAAGAGGCTACAAATCTTTTGTGTTGTTTACACTTGACATGTTTTGAAGACTGGAATGACGAAGGCATTTTGTTCTGCTACCTAAACACTTTATCCTTCGTTACCCCTTTTGCGCCTTATTTATTTTCTTTCATACCCCTCGTTCGGAATCAGTAGCGAAGGTTAGAAACACAAACGTGGAGGGAAAAAAAAAGGAAAAGAAAGCAACAAAAACAAACCAAAAAAACAACAAAAGAGAAAAAATGAAGAAAAAAAAAAGAAAAAAAGTGATAACAAAAACAAAAGAAAGTCAGAAGAAAAAAAAGGAATTGGGAACTACGTTTGACCTGATTCCTCAAAGAGGATACGTAAGCGCCTCACAGCTCGGTCATAGTGTAACAAAAAATTAAAAATCCCCAAGCAAGAAACTGGGGCAAGGGTTGTATTTATTGTAAACAAATATGGTTCCGAAGGTTGTAATTTTGAACCCCAATTTGATTTGTTTTTTAGCCTTTAAAACCCTTTCTTTCTAGCCTATCCAAAAACCCACATTACGATCCAAAGAAAGACCTTCTGATCAGTCTTCAAAAGATGCCAAGTCAGACAAATAAGAGTCTTACCGGTGAACATAACACTCTGATCCACAGCAGAAAGAACTCTAATCCCTAGCAAAAAGAGTCGTATCGGCAACACTCCAAATCCCCAGCTGGAAAGTGATACAAATGAGAGTCTTATCGGTGAAAATCTTCACGGGCACCATAAGACGATGAAAGCTGAGAGAAAAACCAAAATGAGAGAGACTTGATAGTGAAAACCCTTCAGGCACTACAAGTCGAATAAGATTGAGAATCAGATGGGGAATCGCCAAATGAGGATCTTGAAAGACGATTGACGGCGGAGGATAGGCCACATGTGCATGTCATGACCGTTAGAGTCGGTGTCTGCGTTTGATTGGTTTTTATTTATAGTTTCTTTTGTTAAGGAGTCATCTTTTTCCTTTGTCTTTTATTCTGTTCCTTTTTATCTTTCTCCTTTCATAGAAAATTCCCCAGTAGAGTCTGTTTGATCAGAACAAGTAAGAAATGACTTCAAAATATGCCCTCAGCTTTCCAATTATGCAAGATAAGATTTGACTAGTACATCCAAGTGGTATAGTCAGCAAGGAACAAGCACGGGGCCAGTGTCAAGAAAGATATCCCCAGCAAAAGGGAATTGACAAAAGGATTGACGAATGTCAAAAGGGATATCCTTGCCAAAATCAAAGGTTGTAAACCTCAAGGCCAAGGCCTGTGGACAAATCAAGGAGGGCAATGAGCATGATTTGGGAAATTCATACGAGACTAAAAGTCGGGAAAATGCCAGTTTCCGAGCTATACCACAAAAGAAGAGGGATATCCCCAGCAGAAAGGGATCATCCCCAGCAAATAATATCATCTCCAGCAAGTTTTTTGGAACGCAAAGCAGGGAAGGAGAAAGGGAAAAGCCATCCCAGTAGGAGTATCACAACCAACCACCGCGTTTTAAACTAACAAATTTTGTTTGATTTGAAACAGGTAAAGGAAATGGCATTGATGACGGAAATGCATGCCACAAGGGAGATTATCAAACTAGGGCAGAAAATTTTCCTTTCATTTAGAAAATTTTCTGGAAGTCAGGTACCCATTTGGGGAAGAATAAAGATAGCACCAGTCTCACGGGAAGTGGTCTTTGAACCAGTGTTACCCCCAGCATAATAAGTTTTAATGAAGGAAGTTGTTCCCCAGCGGACAAAACAAAAGGATGAAACTTGTGCTCGGAAAAAGCAAAAGGTCAGTGTCATTCCCAGCAGCCTTCTGAAGAGTGAAGCACTAGTTTTGAAGGAATCAAAATCCCCCAACAGTGTTATCCTCGACAGTGTTATCCCCAGCTGATAACCTTTTATCCCCCAACATGTAAGTAAATAATTTCCCAGTAGTGTTATCCCCAGCAGTTTCGAGGGAAGACAACACAAGTTTTTAAGGAAAGCAGTTCTGTAAGAAGGTAATTCATGAAGAAGGAAATGGTTCACGCATAGGAGACGCACTTCCTAAATTAAGATTTCATTAATAGAAGACGCACTTCCTAAGTTTATTTTTACCCCTAGGAGACGCACTTCCTAAGTTTAATTTCATGCATAGGAGACACACTTCCTAAATTAAGATTTCATGCATAGGAGACGCACTTCCTAAATTAAGTTTTCATTAATAGGAGATGCACTTCCTAGTTTAAAATCATTAAAAAGTTTTACCCATAGGAGACACACTTTATAAGTTTATTTTTACCCCTAGGAGACGCACTTCCTAAGTTTAATTTCATGCATAGGAGATGCACTTCCTAAATTAAGATTTCATGCATAGGAGACACACTTCCTAAATTAAGTTTTCATTAATAGGAGAGGCACTTCCTAGTTTAAAATCATTAAAAAGTTTTACCCATAGGAGACACACTTCCTAAGTTTATTTTTACCCCTAGGAGACACAATTCCTAAGTTTAATTTCATGCATAGGAGACGCACTTCCTAAATTAAGATTTCATGCATAGGAGACGCACTTCCTAAATTAAGTTTTCATTAATGGGAGACGCACTTCCTAGTTTAAAATCATTAAAGGTTTACCCATAGGAGATGCACTTCCTAAGTTTATTTTTACCCCTAGGAGACGCACTTCCTAAGTTTAATTTCATGCATAGGAGACGCACTTTCTAAATTAAGATTTCATGCATAGGAGACGCACTTCCTAAATTAAGTTTTCATTAATAGGAGACGCACTTCCTAGTTTAAAATCATTAAAGTTTTACCCATAGGAGACGCACTTCCTAAGTTTATTTTTACCCATAGGAGATGCACTTCCTAAGTTTATTTTCATGCATAGGAGATGCATTTCCTAAATTAAGATCTCATTCATAGGAGACGCACTTCCTAGTTTAAAATTATTAAAGTTTTACCCATAGGAGACGCACTTCCTAAGTTTATTTTTACCCCTAGGAGACGCACTTCCTAAGTTTATTTTTACCCCTAGGAGACGCACTTCCTAAATTAAGATTTCATGCATAGGAGACGCACTTCCTAAATTAAGATTTCATTAATAGGAGACGCACTTCCTAGTTTAAAATCAGTAAAGTTTTACCCATAGGAGACGCACTTCCTAAGTTTATTTTACCCCTAGGAGACGCACTTCGTAGTCTGGGTCGTTCAGGTTATATTTTTGCTTTAGGAGCCGCACTTCCTAGTCTGGTTCATTTAAGATTTCATTTGTAGGAGACACACTTCCTAGTTTGAGTCATTGAAATTTTACCCATACGAGACGCACTTCCTAAAATTCATAGTTCATTTATAGGAGACGTACTCCCTAAATTTAAATTCACCCCTAGGAGACGCACTTCCTAGTTTAGGTCATTCAAGTTCAACCATGGGAGACGCACTTCCTAGTCTGGTTCATCGAAGTTTTACCTATAGGAGACGCACTTCCTGAATTGATAGTTCATTCATAGGAGACACACTTCCTAGTTTGAGTCATTGAGATTTTACCCATAGGAGGCACACTTCCTAAAATTGATAGTTCATTTATAGGAGACGCACTTCCTAGTTTGGCTTTTTCAGGTTATATTTTATTTTAGGAGACGCACTTCCGGAATTGAGATTTCACCCTTAGGAGATGCACTTCCTAGTTTGATTCATTTTAAGTTCGACCATAGGAGACGCACTTCCTAGTCTAGTTCATTGAAGTTTTACCTGTAGGAGACGCACTTCCTAATCAAGGTCTTTCAAGTTTTTCTTTTAGGAGACGCACTTCTTAAATTGAGATTTTATTCATAGGAGACGCACTTCCTAGTTTTACTCACTGAAGTTTTCACCCCTAGGAGACGCACTTCCTAGTCTTGGTCCTTTAAATTCACTCCTAGGAGACGCACTTCCTAGATTGGTTCATTTAGATTTTATTTTAGCAGAAGCATTTGCTAGTCAATTCTTGGTTTTACTCATAGGAGACGCACATCTTAGTCTAGTCTTTGGTTTACTCTCATTGCATCAGTGGTATAAGTGGTTTACAATTTTGCTAACAACTCACAAGTCTTCCTAGTGCAAACTGGGGCAGAAAATTTTGTTATGTTTTGTTTGTTTTGGTTGCAGGATCCCACTTGGAAAACAAGGGAACACAGAAGGTTTCGGCAATCAGGCTCCCACCTGGAGAACAAGGGAAGACAGTACAAGAACCAAGGGAAAGCAATTGAAGTTTCAAAGGAAGATAGCATAGATTTCAAGGGAAAACAGTTCAAGCTTCGAGGAAAAACAGTGCAAGTATTAGCAATCAGGCGCCTACTTGGAGAATAAGAGAATTCACTTCAGAACACAATTCAAGTTAGCAACAAAAGGAGCTCACGGCAAGAATGCAAGTCAGCAGTCCAAGGTGATCAACAGAAGTTAGTTCCAATAAAAAAAAGAGAGGAGAAAGACAAGAAGTCAATCCAAAATGCAGAAGTTGATATGGGCTGCTCAAGACATGGCCAAGGTCACAAGCACTGCACGCCTGGTCCTGATCCGGAAAACCGAAGAAGGATGAACTAGCACCTACAACTAGCAAACATCAAGGTTCAAATCTAAAGTCTGTATGAAGAACCATTCAAGACTCAAGATCAAGCTTCAGAAGACTTATAGATAGGAATCTTGTAACTCATAGTTGATAGGCCTAGTTAGTCATTTTTATGTTTTGATTTTTGATGTAACAACACGACCGCGGATCGGAACCTCGGCGGAATGTCACCTCGACCGGCTCTTCACCTCGGTATACTCCATCATCTCACTCGCCTCTGAACTACACGTGGCTTGATTCCTTTATAGCCAAGGATATGTAGGCAGCTCAAATACCAGGGCTCGGTCACATTCCCCTTTTCTCTTAGTTTTAGTCTCTCCTAATAAGGGTCGGGTCAAAATACCCGTCTAGTCGTTCTTTGTCTGAAAACTCTTCATGTTTCCAATCAAAAAGGGGAAGCTGTAAACGTGTGATTTTTGACCCTCCCCAAGATTTTTCATATTTTAGCACGTAAATATTTAATTTAGCCCTAATATAGCTATTTCAACTAATTTTTACTCTCTTACTTTATTTTACTACAAGAAAACAAAAATTACAAAAAAATAGTTTCATTAATATTTTGTAATCATTTTAATCTTGAAAAAATACCCAAAAATAGTTTTTGTTTTAATTGTCAGTCTCATTTTAATAGTTATTTTGCTTACGTAGGATTAATTAAATAAGATCGTGTTTTTATTCTCGGTTGCGGGGAAAGAATAACAATTGAGTTCAAACGACCCATTTTTAGGCCCAAAATTCGGATAACCCAATACCCAAGCCCAATACCCAAGCCCAATACCCTAAACCTAGACCTAGACTCTACAAAAAGGGGGGAAAGACCTAAAAAGGGGGAGACTTCAGCCGATTTTGTATTTTGAAGGGGACCAAAGATGAAGTCTTCTTCTCCAACACAGAAACCCTAGAAGACTAGGGTCTCTACTTCATCTTCTTCTTCCTAAAGAAAACAAAGAAGAATCCTAAGAGCAAAACCCTAGTCCCCTTGCTTCTTCTTCTTCTTCACGATAATAGCCACACACGACCTCCCTCACCTCCAAACGACCCCTTCCATCGACCACCCTTCACCGGTCGTCGAACCTCCATAGCCACCGGACAGAGAAGCAACGAACACCATAGCCATCCGTTCGTTGCTTCTGCTTCTGCTTCGTCAACCACGAACAGCCACAGCAACAGCCTTCACCCCCATTTCCCGTCGTCAATACCACCCCAAACGACGACCATGACTGCCTGAAACCGGCGACCACCAGTAGTACGCCACTCCAGCCATAGTCGTCTTCTCCACCAGCGACAGTCACACGTAGAAAACGACAACTCCTTCTCCTCCAATCTCCATCGCAACCAGTCGTAAAACCAGCTCCAGCTACACAAAAAATAGTAGCTAAAACCCCGTCGTGTTTCGTCTTCCTCACGTGAACCAGTCCGGCGACCCTCCATTAAATCCGGCGACCTTCATTTTGTCTCGAAACAGCCCGTCCTTGTCCTTATCAAACCTGTTCGAGGTTCGTTGCAGTCGAATCTGAGGTGTCGAGGTTCGTCTACGGTTCATCGCATTTCGAGTATAACGCTGCCTTGCGGTTAGTTTTTCAGATTTGTTTGAGGTGTTATTTGGCGTTTTTCTTCGTTTGCTTCAGCAGATTTTTAGTTGTTCCCTGCTCATATGTATGTGGTTATTCACTTGTTTTTTGATATGAGCATATGAGTGAGATTCTGGCAAAAAGATGCATAATCATGCCTAGTTTTGTTTTTGTTTAAATTTTGTTTCTAGTGCTTGTACTATTAAGGAACATTGAAGTTAGGTTATAGATTTATTTATTTTTACGTGATTTTGCTCAATAGATGTAGTCTAGTGCAATTCTCTTAGTAGTTGTGTAAATATGGTCTTAAATCTTTGGTAGAAGTAATCCTTTGAAATTAGAATCCGAGGCGTGTCATTTAGCAAATTCTATGGCCATCGCAAAGTGCAAATGTATAGTTGTTTTAGGTGCTTGTTTAATAAATATTACTTTCCTAAATTCGGGTGCGCATTTATGTGACCCAAACCCAAATCTCAACGATGTTAAAATATGTCAAAAACCATGGGTGCATTTATGTGACGTGGTTCGAGACATGTTTTAACGACGTTGCAATTCTCTTTAAAATTAATAATAAAAGCGGTTAAAAGTTAAAATTTGCACATAGGTTCATAATTATATAAAATCAGATAATTAAGCCAAATATGACAATTGAGCGACCGTGCTAGAACCACGGAACTCGGGAATGCCTAACACCTTCTCCCGGGTTAACAGAATTCCTTATCCGGATTTCTGGTTCGCGGACTGTTAAATAGAGTCATTCTTTTCCTCGATTTGGGATTAAACCGGTACTTGGGACACCCTAAATCTCCCAAGTGGCGACTCTAAAATAAATAAACAAATACCATTTCGATTGCCCTTTAATTGGAAAAAACTCTTTCACCCCTCGCGGCGGCGGAAAAAGGAGGTATGACATGCTTAATGTGCTAACTAACTGCTTTTACCGCTTTGATATTTTGTGAACTGTATATAACTGTGCCGAAACCCATCTCCTCTCTCAGTCTTCTAAATCATGAAGAAGGGTGCACTTCGTGTGACTTCTTTTCTATTTAGAGTCAATCCCATTTTTGGAACGAGGTTCGGATAAGTTGCAAAGCCGGGTTGAGCTTCTGTATCCCCGGTATGCTGCCCCCCTCGGCTCGAGCTGTCCGCTCGGGTAAGCCAGGTCTAGAACAAACACCCAGGTTCTGAACCTAGAATAACTCAACTTCATGCCGGATCCCTAGTAGGAACGCTTATCTGCATCATGTGCATTTTTGACTTAGGGGACTCAACACAGGGGTTGGGTCCGTCTAGGAATAGCAACCTGAAACAGAAAAGACCATCCTGATGCATCCTACTCACTGCTTGTGCATTTATTTGCTTTGGCCGCATGCTTACCGGCTTTTTAATATCAATATTGTGAAATTGGAAAAAAAAAATAGCGGTTAGGGAGTTAATTGTTTATTTTTTGAAAAAAAAACCAATGCCCAAACACTGTCGAAACTCTGCCAAAATGTTGAGAAAATGAAAAAAAATATTTTATTAGTTTGTTTTACTAAAAGCAAAGGAAAAATAAAAAAAAAAGTCGTTGTTCGGTCTTGTTTTCAAAAATAGAAAAGGAAAATAGTTTGTCTTGCCATGACAAATGAAAATGAAAAAGAGTCTTATTTTTAAAATAGTTATTTTTATTTTATTTTTTTATTTATTTATGAAAATGCCAAAAATAAAAATGAAAAGAGTCGTGCTTTGAAAGTGGTTTTGTTATTTGCTGCCAAAAATGAAAATAAAAAAAAATAATAAAAAAAAGGGGTCCTGTTTTAAAATAGTTCAGTTAATATGGCGAACTACGCTGGTTTGATTCTCACCGGATGTGAGATACGTAGGCAGCCCTAATCGGGTCCAACCTCCCCTTTTGCTAAAATAGCCAAAAAATATGTCAAATTTTAATTTCATCATAAAGAAGTCGGGTGACGCTGTTTTGTCAAAACATAGCCGAATGTTCCCGAAAGGGACACTGGAAGGCTGACTTTGTATAAACAGTCACCTTTGGGTCATTTTTTTAGATTTGGTCCAGTTGACCCACACAGCCTTAAAAATCTTCGTCCCCAAGGCGCTGAAAGGCCGTGTTTGCAATATTGAGTTTTCTATTTTGAAAAACAAGAAAAGGTCATAAATATGTCGATTGACGTTGTTTTGTCAAAACATAGCCGAATGTTCCCAAAAGAGACGCCGGAAGGCTGTCCTTGCATAAACAGCCACTTTTGGGGTCATTTTTTTTTTAGATTTTGACCGATTGACCCACACAGCCTTAAACATTTACGTCCCCGAGGCGTTAGAAGGCCATGTTTGCAATATCGGGTCTTCTATTTTGAAAAACAATAAAAAAAAGTCACAAATAAGTCGAGTGATGCTGTTTTTGTCAAAAATAGTCGAATGTTCCCGAAAGGGACGCCGGAAGGCTGACTTTGTATAAACATTCACCTTGGGTCATTTTTAGGATTTTGGCCGGTTAGCTAACGCAGCCTTAAAATCTTTGTCCCCGAGACGCTGAAAGGCTGTGTTTGCAACACCAGGTCTTTTATTTTAATTGGGAAAAAAACAAAGAGTCAGCGGTCAGGTGAATACCATTTGGATTTTTGGTCAAAATAAGCCGAGCCAGCTTCGGCAGCGCCTTAAACCGTTCTTGCCGAAATAGCCTTAGAGTATCTTTCAGTTGTCGAAAGGCTATTTTCGTAAAAGAACGGACAAGTTTGTAAAGTGTCATAAAATAATCGTCTCCGGCCTCAAAATTCATGTGAAATTTGGAAGGGGCCACATTTGCAAAAATAATTGTTCGGTTGCATTTGTCAAAACGTAGAAAGGGAACTGGCCGTCTGTTTTTGAGTTTGTAAAACTTTTGATTAGAATATATGGGTTGTTTGATTTTCGAGTTTGTAGGTCATCTTTAAACCTTTGAAACCCAGTTTGTTTTATTATGAAAATTGATAATTCCAAAAAAAAATGTTTCATTGTTGTTACCTTTCATTTTGGCCGAACTACGCAAGGTCTGATTCATGCGGGGTCATGATACGTAGGCAATCTCCATAAGATTCGACACACACACAAAAAAATGATGAAAAAAATAGAAAAAAAGAAAGAAAGAAAAAAGAAAAAAAAGAAAAAAAGGGAAAAGATGTTGTTAATAATGAGGACCGACTGAGTCCATTCTAACCTGTTTTGTTTTGAATCGCAAAGAAAGTTAAGGTGGTTGGTTTGTGGTAAGCCGGAAACACAAGATCCAGGAAAACCTGATTGTAATCCAAGACAATGACACCCAGAATATCACGCAGAATCCTTTACCTGCACATCATGATGCACACACTCGAATCCTATTGTGAACTTGTTGACTGAGGTTGATGATATTGAAGTTGGTAATGGTCTTGGCAATATTGATGCGAAGCTAAGTGGCTAAGATGTCAGGTTTGATAAAGTGGGAGGACGCTCCGTTCCTTGGTTAACAAGAGAGAAGCTTTTGGTGGCTTATTTTATTGTCATTTCTATTGTCCGGATTATTCTTAGGGTTGTAATCCGGATATTGTCTTGTGTCAAACTTTCTTATCTTTCCATTTTTGTCATAGCGGTTTGTTTAGTTTTGTCCAGGTTTGTTTTGGGATTTTATTCTGGTTTGTTTTTGTTTGTTTTGTTATTCAAACCATTTCACCATTAGTCTAATGCAAAATCCGGTCTTTTATTATTTCCAGTCATCTTTTTGTTTAGTTCTTTTATCATTTTTGTTCAGCGCCAATGCTAGTGACATGACATGTGCACACAGTTTGGGCCTAATCTTAAAAGTTAATCATAAAACCATTGAGAGGTGATCGGAACATTTAAAAGAAATAAGGGCGGTTTGAGATTATTCGGAGCTCGAGTCATGTGGAACTGGGGCAAGTAAAACATAAAGAAAACCGTTAAAAGTAGGATTCGCCAAATTGACATAAGGGTCGAGAGTGAGAGTGTTGCCCAACGGTATTTTAGAGATGACAAATGAAAAAGCAAATGTGTGAATATAATTGTCAAGTCCAGCACCATCAGAAGAGGCTACAAATCTTTGTTTAATTGTGTTGTTTTCATTTGGCATGTTTTGAAGAATGGAATGACGAAGACATTTTATTCCGCTACCTAAACACTTCATCCTTCGTTACCCCTTTTGAGCTTTATTTATTTTCTTTCATACCCCTCGTTCGGAATCAGTAGCGAAGGTTAGAAACCCAAACGTGGAAGAAAAAGAAAAAAAAAAGAAAAGAAAGCAACAAAAACAACAACAACAAAAAAAAAAGAAGAAAAAAAGAAGAAAAGAAAAGAAAAGAAAAATGATAACAAAAACAAAAGAAAGTCAGAAGAAAACAGAGGAATTGGGAACTACGTTTGACCTGATTACTCAAAGAGGATACGTAGGCGCTTCACGACTCGGTCATAGTGTGCATAGTGTGCATAGTGTAACATAGTGTAAAAAATAAAAATTCCCAAGCAAGAAACTGGGGCAGAAGTTGTGCTTGATGTAAAGAAAGCCGGTTCCGAAGGTTGTAAATTTTGAACCCAAATTGATTCGTTTTTGAGCCGCTAATACCCTTTCTTTCTAGCCCTATCCAAAACCTCACGTTACGGTCCAAAGAAAGACTTTCTGACCAGTCTTTGAAATATGCCAAGTCATACAAACGGAAGTCGGGGATAGCACCCCGATTCCCAACAGATAAAAGGATCATGGATTGGAAATGAATTGATAGCCGAAAAGAATCCCTAACAGAGAGAGTCATATCGGAAACACTCCAAATCCCTAGCTGGAAAGTGATACAAATGAGAGAGTCTTATCGGTGAAAATCTTCACGGACACCATAAGGCGATGAAAGTTGAGAGAAAAACCAAAATGAGAGAGGCTTGACAGTGAAAACCCTTAGGGCACTACAATTCGAATAAGATTAAGAATCAGATGGGGAATCGCCAAATGAAGATCTTGAAAGACGATTGACGGCAGAGGATAGGCCACATATGCATGCCATGACCATTAGAGTCGGTATCTGCGTTTGATAGGTTTTTATTTATAGTTTCTCTTGTTAAAGAGTCATCTTTTTCCTTTTTCTTTTATTCGGTTCCCTTTTTGTTTATCTTTCTCCTTTCATAGAAAAATTCCCCAGTTGAGTCTGTTTGGTCAGAACAAGTGAGAAATGACTTCAAAATCTGCCATCAGCTTTCCAATTATGCAAGACCAGATCCGATTAGAACATCCAAATGGTCTAAGTCATGAAGGAACAAGCGCGAGGCCAGTGTCAAGAAAGATATCCCCCGCAAAAGGAGATTAACAAAAGGATGGATGAGTGTCAAGAAGGATATCCCCGCCAAAATCAAAGGTTATAGACCTCAAGGCCAAGGCCCGTGGACAAATCAAGAAAGAACAATGCGGAAAGCAATGGGCATGATTGAGAAATTCATATGTGACTAAAAGGTCGTGGAAATGCCAGTTTCCGAGCTATGCCACAAAATAAGAGGGATATCCCCAGCAGAAAAGGTTGTTTTCAGTGACACGAATGAACAAAGAATGTGGTTTATCAGCAAAACATTGCAAAATCCTCAAGGGGAATCAGCTATCATGGAAAAGATACCTGGTCAGAGGGGAAAACAACGTTGAGAGGTTGGTGAATAAGGAATCGACAATAAGGTCGGAAGTTATCACCCAAGTTTCAAGATAGCCGAACGACGCAAAGCAGGGCAAGTCGTTCTAAGACCAGCAAGAATATCATCCCCAACAAATAATATCATCCCAAGCAAGTTTTGATAGTGTAATAGGAACGCAGAGCAGGGAAGGAGAAAGGGAAAAGTCATCCCCAGTAGGAGTATCACAACCAACCACCACGTTTTAAACTAACAAATTTTGTTTGATTTGAAACAGGTAAAGGAAATGGCATTGATGACGGAAATGCATGCCACAAGGAAGATTATCAAACTGAGGCAGGAAATTTTCCTTTTATTTAGAAAATTTTCTAGAAGTCAGATACCCATTTGGGGAAGAATAAAGATAGCACCAATCTAAAGGGAAGTGGTCTTTGAACCAGTGTTACCCCCAGCATAACAAGTTTTAATGAAGGAAGTTGTTCCCCAGCGGACAGAACAAAAGGATGAAACTTGTGCTCGGAAAAAGCAAAAGGCCAGTGTCATTCCCAGCAGCCTTCAGAAGAGTGAAGCACTAGTTTGGAAGGAATCAAAATCCCCCAGCAGTGTTATCATCGACAGCGTTACCCCCAGCTGATAACATTTTATCCCCAGCAATGTTGAGAAAGAAAAGTTTTGAAGGAAGTAGTTTTGGAAAAAAGGGGAAGAAAGGAGATTCCCCAATAATATTATCCCCCAACAGGTAAGTAAATAATTCCCCAGCAGTGTTATCCCCAGCAGTCTTGGGGAAAGACAACACGAGCTTTTAAAGGAGAAAGCCATCCCGAGTAAGGCCACAAATCGGCCACCATTTTTAAAACTGATAAAATTTTCTTTGCTTGAGAGTTGAAACAAGAACAAAGCAGTGCAAGGGAAAAAGAAAAGAAAAGAAGAAGTTACAAAGGTAAGTTTCTCAAACCTTTGATCTTTACATTTTCCTCCTAGGATAAAAGTCCTAGTCTGATGGATTTCCCTCCCGATACAATCTTAGTCCGATGAAATTTTCTCTTGAGATATCAAATCTTAGTCCGATGAATCTTTCTCCATCGCTCGAAAGGAGCTCAATTTATTTTTAAAGTATTAGAGTTGAAGTCAGGAGCCCGCCTGGAGAATGGAGGTGTTAAAATTTAAGAAATGGTTAAAGTCAGGAGCCCGCCTGGAGAATGGAGGTGTTAATATTTAAGAAAGTTGTTGAGGTCAGGAGCCCACCTGAAGAACAGAATGGTGATTTAAATTTCAAGTTTTTGAAAGCTGGGAGCCCGCCCATATAACAGGGGAATACATTTCAGTCTTTACATTTAAGTTGAAGAAATTGGGTTCATCCGCCCTCGAATAGGATATTTTGGGTTCATCTGCCCTCGAATAGGATATTTTGGGTTCATCCGCCCTCGAATAGGATATTTTGGGTTCATCCGCCCTCGAATAGGATATTTTGGGTTCATCCGCCCTCGAATAGGATATTTTGGGGTTTATCCGCCCTCGAATAGGATATTTTGGGTTAGTCCGCCCTCGAATAGGATATTTTGGGTTCATCCGCCCTCGAATGGGATATTTTGGGTTCATCCGCCCTTGAATAGGATATTTTGGGTTCATCCGCCCTCGAATAGGATATTTTGGGTTCATCCGCCCTCGAATAGGATATTTTGGGTTCATCCGCCCTCAAATAGAATATTTTGGGTTCATCTGCCCTCGAATAGGATATTTTGGGTTCATCCGCCCTCGAATAGGATATTTTGGGTTCATCCGCTCTCGAATAGGATATTTTGGGTTCATCCGCCCTCGAATAGGATATTTTGGGTTCATCCGCCCTCGAATAGGATATTTCGGGTTCATCCGCCCTTGAATAGGATATTGAATTTAATCCTTTCTCCAAAGGACGTTTAATTTATTTCGACCCGAGTGGTCCTGCTTGTATGAACATTGCCAAAATATATGTTTCATAAATAAGGATAGTGGGATTTAATTTAAATAAGGAGAGTTTGGCTATAAATAGAGGGGCTGGAGACAAATAAAAGGGGCTGGGTATTGAAAAGAGAGGGGATTCCGAAAATATTCTGGAAATATGAGATTTTCTGAATACTAAGAGAGATTTGAGGATTTTTCGGAACAAAAAAAAACATTCTGGAAATTTAAAGAGAGAGTAGTATACACCGGATATACAATCTAAATACATAAGATATACGGATTCAGAAATAAAGGGTTAAACATTAACTAGTCTTTCAATCAGAAAAGATTCCCTTTGCTTCTGCCCGTTGATTGTTGTTGGTATTTCTGGATTTTCATTTGGTTTGTTCCTTGAGTTTGGTTGGTTATTTGCTACTACTTCACTGGTTGTTGCTGGATTTCTGCTCGATTTTTAAAATCTGTTGCTGGGTGTTGCTGTTGTTGTATGCTACTGCATTTCTGCTGATCTTCCTTTTCTTTTGCTTCCAATATCAGGTACACAACTGACACGCTGGTTACTGTAAACTGAAACATGAAGCATGAATATGAAATGAAGAGTTGAAGTTCTGAATTTATCTTAATTATATTCTGAATTTTATTTGTATATATACATTATTTAGCTTACTCTAATCAGAATCATGTAGTTGTTTAATATATATAGTGGAACATCTGAAGGTAGTTTAGCGGACGAACTATCTATGTATTGCCTAAAAATAAATAAATGGTGTAGTAACTCTGTCTAGTTAATTCGTTATTGTTGGATGATTATCATGTCTCAAAAAGCATGTTAGCTGATTTAGACTATTTTTAAACATTCAACATTTAGTTCATTAAACGAATAGATCATTTCGGAACTTGTAGGAATATTATTTAGCTAAATACTATTGGTTAATTTCAGCATGTAAAACGGTTTAGGATTAAAATTAGATTGCCAAGTTTTTTTTTTAATTTGACAAACTGTGAGCATGCCTAGTATAATGTAATTAGGTAGTAACATGTGAATGAGATGGCCCGGGTCCAGTTTGTACCATACACATTGGGTCTGGGCCTGCATTGGCAACGGACTGCCCTGCTTGCATCATTTTCAGATTTTACGAATCATATTCGGAACCCAACTATAACAACTCGTAAGCATGTAAATAAATTAGGATCTTTTCTCTTTCATTTTGTAGAGACAAATTTAATAGAAAAAATGTAGGCACTTTAGGATTATCCTGTTAAAATAAATGAGATGAGCCTCACCCAATAAAACGTATAAGTTGTGGGGCCCTCAATAAAAGGTTAATAATTGTATAGACTTCGGGATCGGTCGTTTAGCAAATTTCACGACCTTACCCAAAAAATAATGATATGCTAGTCGCTTTAGGCGCGCCTTTAACAATTTATTTTCTTAAACTCGGGTGCACATTTATGTGACCCAAATCCAAATCTCAACAGAGTCGAAATATGTCGATAACCACGGGTACATTGATGTGACGTGGTTCGAGATATATTTTCACGATGTTACAATTCTCGATAAAAATAATAATAATGATAAAAGCGGTTAAAAGTCAAAATTCGCACATATGTTCAACATGTATTATATCAGATAATCAAGCCGAATATAACAGTTGAGCGACCGTGCTAGAACCACGGAACTCGGGAATGCCTAACACCTTCTCCCGGGTTAACAGAATTCCTTATCCGGATTTCTGGTGCGCAGACTGTTAAACAGAGTCATTCTTTTCCTCGATTCGGGATTCAACCGGTGACTTGGGACACCATAAATCTCCCAAGTGGCGACCCTTAAATAAATAAGTAAATCCCGTTTCGATTGTCCTTTAATTGGAAAAAACTCCCTTCCGCGCCCCTTTTGGACGGCGCGGGCGAAAAAGGAGGTGTGACACTATACTCCAGCCATCTTTCATATTTTCTTAATTTATCACCTTTTAAACTATAAAAATGTCTAGAGAGTTTACGTATGTTATTGCATTCTACTTCTACTAGTGACTTTTACATGAAATTTAAAAAAATTACCGAAAATTAACCGAATCGTACCAATACTGAACAGAAACTGACATGATTGAGACTGTTTTGAAAAGTTTAATTTTAATTATACATAATAGAATAATCGAAAAAATTAATATGGTCTAAATGTTATAAAATAACCGGTCGAACCTAACCGTTGACGCCCCTGAGCTTGGACAACTCAACTAAATTGGAAAGAAAGGGTCGAGCTTGGAGCAATTTTGACGAGGAATGTCAAATTTTATAGCTTCACCCGAATCTAGAACTTTTGATATGGAATAAAAATATAAAAAAATATATTAAAATCTTAATAATTATTTTTATTAGATTTTAACTCATAATAGTACAATAAGTTCAGTAGAAAGTTAAACTTATTAAATTTAAATATTGAATCCGCTATTGACGGCAAATATGAAGTTTCATTAATTAAATCAAAAGGCAGTATCTAACAAGAACGCGATATGGTCGGAAGCACTAAGAGAAAAGCTTGCTCTACTTGTAGTGCTCATTTCCAGCTAGTACACAACCATAGACTACGTGTCGACTTAGAATTCTTTAAATTGACCAATAAGTCCACCTCCAAATTAGCACTCACAAGTTCACAAATTTCCGATAGCTAGGTCGATCTTAAATTATAATGTGCGTAGTCATGATTAGAAGTGACGAACGGGCGGGTCGGATCGACAACAGGTAAAAAGAAAAAACGGCTAAATTATCTTATGCGATCTATATTTAATAAAGATAAAAATGAATTAACCGGCGGATAATATGTGTAACCATATTATCTATGAGTTCTTGCATATGATCACTTTTGGGAGAATCCATAGTCTCCCTAATTTGAGGAACCCCCAATTTAAGGATTTATAAATGTAAAAGTTAGACTCATTGGTTGTCCATTTTCTAAATGGATAATATAGTTTTTATCCATATTTGACCCGTTTTTAAAAAGTTATTCAATCTATTTTTTGGTGGATAATATATATGAGTGGTTAACTGTTCTCTTTTAACCATTTTGCCACCGCTAGTCATGATTTTGGCCAGTTATATTTTAAATGACGATTAGCAAGTTAATGCCACCAAATATTGATTATGAATTTAAGTTATATATATAATGGTATAAAAAAAAAATCATATTTTACATGGCAGAATGAAAGGAAGCAAATATATGTGAAATGGAAGTAATGGCAAAACGGAAGTGAATCGCATTTGGCTATGACCTAGCGTACATCATCTTCCAAGAAGGAATGCTTTTCATAAAAGTTGGAAAATGAACGGATTGGGAACTTGGGCAAATTAAATTAGGTCAAATCAATAAGTTGGTCACAAGAGTCAGGGCTTTTAGTAAAGGAATTCCAAATATTAAAAAGTAAATATACGAACATGTTAAGAGATTCGAAATTTACTATTTATGCATAAAAAATAATTTTGACCTTATACAAATAATGTAATTTTTCGACAAAAGAGGTTCGGATGAACCACCTTCGGCCGCCCTGGTTCCGCTCATGCTGGTTATGGCCTAAATTGCCCAAAATTTATTTAGGTTAATATGGTTAATTAGATCAAGATATGTCAAATAAAGGGTCATAATCTAACATGCCCGATGCAACCTTTCCTTTCATTTTTTATGTTGATTTTCAATAAAGGAAAATGTAAAAGTTAATGTATTTTTTCTTAAATTATTAGCTGAATATGTTCTTTCAAATTTTGCGTATACATAATGTGTACTCTCTAAATTTGATTTTGCTAGTGTTGATTTGAGTTGAGTCTGTTGATCTATTTTGATCCAATAGCTTAATTTTCGTGTCCAACTCGTTAAAGTTAAATCGACAAATAAATTATTTTTTAACCCATCTAAACTAATTAGGTACAGAGGGCGATTTACTACAAAATAGTTTGATCTCACTACTAGAAATTTGGTCAAAATCCACCGCGGCCAACTGACCGACTTCGATAGGTCAAAAAACCGACCAACTTGTTAATGTATTTTTAAAATTCTTTTTACGAAATCAACCAACTTCGGTCAGTTTGTCTTGGCGCAAAAATGCGAGAAACAATTTTAGCGTCCCGCAAAATTTATTCTTTAAGAAACCGACCGAAAACGGTCGGTTTTTCATATAAAATAAATTAATTTAAAAAAAAACCGACCGACTTCGGTCGGTAATTTTATATTTTTAATAAATCGACAGACTTCGGTCGCTATTTATTACCGATCAGCCTAATTTCGATGAATTAAAGTCAATCGAAAATCGGACGATTTTTTCAGTTTTTCGATCAGTATTTATAGACGATTAGGCTGTTTTCTAGTATTGTCTTATTATCTCTACTTTTGACATTGTAACAAACATATATATATATATATATATATATATATATATATATATATATATATATATATATATATATATAAATAAATACTATGTATAAAATGGTCCAAAGTGAAGTCAGGCATAGAGGACAAATAGGATGATTTGAAGAGCACTACAACTACAAGGATATATGTATGTAGAATAGAATATTTTGTGCAAAGATGCTATGATTGAGTTTCAAAGTGCAAAGAGCAGGCGTGTTGTTCTGTATATCTGGCCACTATAAAGCAAAACAACAAAAAATAGAGAGACAATTGTCATTCAAATCGTATATTTCAAGAAAAGTTGTCAAAAACCTCCATTGCTCCCACTCTTCCACTAATGCCTAGAGACTACACCATACGCATGAAAAGGAATTTGAAGAGTAGGTGAGTTAGTGGTTATTCGTAGCTTTCACTCAGAGGCTCTGATCTAAAATTTCTAGAATATAGGTGCATCATTGAAAAAGCAAAAAAATAAGTATTAAATAAAAATCTATCTATGTTCCTTTGAATAAATAACTCAACATTTAATTAGGTGTGTCATTCAACCTTTTTGGAGAATGGAAGCCAACATATAATATTAAATCAATTTTACGAAATATATATAAAATACCTAGTTTGTACTTTGATGGAAAGACCATGGATTAACGTGCATGGTAAAAAGGACCTAATTAATCCATTTCAATATTGGCTTCCTTCATCTCCCTAGTTACAAAAAAAAAAAAAAAAATTAAATCTAACTCCTTGATTGTGTGGTTTATATCTACTAAGACCTTTCTTTATACTGCTTTAAAAAAAAAGTTTTCTATTACGTACGCGAGTAGGAGAATAGGGTAGGGAAAAAAGACAGTGAGAATCGAACTCACATCTATTGTGTGAAAAAAATTGTATTTTTGTTTCGACGTCAAAAGCACGTTTCCAGAAAGTTCAATTATCAAGAGGATAATCTTATCTTTAATCAACCATCTAATGATGATTGACCATATATGAAATGTTCAAATAAAATCCGGATTCACAAAAGTGTTTAAGCATTAGCTAGACAAAAGGGCAGTCCGGTGCACTAAACTCTCGCTATGTGCGGGGTTTGAGAAAGAATTGGACTACAAAAATCTATTGTATGCAGTCTTACCTTGCATTTTTGCACAAGGTTATTTCCGCTAGCTAGAAAAACAGTAGCTAGACAATGAAAGCAAATATTATTTCAAATCATGAAAGGAGCATTGTTAGAATATGCTAATCTAATCAACTATAAGATCGGACACTAATCCCCTCAACTTAATCAAGTCGTAAATGAAAAAATATAAAGGAATGTGTGACAAGTTCCTAACAGATTAGATAAAGATCGAAGACACAATAATTTATGCATATGGGGAGTCACTAGAATTTGTAGTAAAGTGAAAACAGAATGACAGATTAGGAAAAATGTGTCTGAATCTGATTGACCCCACTATCATTTATTATTTTCTGATGCCCTCAAAGTCAAAAGTGGGAGCAAACTGTACTTCTAATTCGATAATTTTCAATCAAACCAGAAGAAGAACATAAACTCCTCTTATTTTTATTTTGATGAATTTAACTTTTAAGGGGTCAATGATGGATAAGCAAAAATAATTTTGGATGAAAATTTAGTCACCTTATCTCTTGTTTGATTAGTAATTTCAGAATTAAAAATAGTATCAGAATAACTTATACCTATGAAAGGGTGGCATAGTAATCTCACGATAAGTTATTTCTGGATCTCAACAAGAAATATTATTAGGATAACCAGGGGCGGATGTGTAGAGCAAACGGTACGGGTTCCCGTGAACCCAATAATTTTTGCATAGACCCTGTATTTATACTAAAAAATTCATAAAATATATAAGAATATTTAGTTTGGAACCTAGTTTCGTTGGTCCAGTTATCATGTAGATTAATCTGAGATTGTTATAGGAACCCATAAGCTTAAAATTCTGGATCCGCCTCCGAGAATAACTAATTCCAGCATAAATAATAACAGTATAATTAATCTCCGCATAACTAATCCCAGCGTAACTTGTCTTCAAACCAAACGTCCCTTAAGTGTTTATCACTAATGAACCTATTATAATTTTAAGACTACTAGATTTAGTGTACGCACTTTGCGCGTGTAGCACATATCAAAAGAGATAAAAAAAAAATTAAAAATAACATAAATAATACTATAAAGATGTATCTCTGTTATAAAATAAAGATGAAAAAAATTACAATTTCCTGAAAATAATAAATAATCATATGTTAATTATAGGAGTAATGTTTGATTGAATGGTAAAGATGTCGCTTCATTTATATATATGGGACCAAGCTAGGAATACATGTATTTATGCCATATTATGCATTACCAACAATTGAAAAGGTTTCATCCATATTTTACTTATTCTATGGGCGTGCTAAAACTTATATCCTTTTTCTAATCATGTGTTAGTAATCACATTAGGCATCCCAACTTGACAAATACTAACCGTTATGTTTAAGGGTTTGGATCCAGTCTAGTGGTTCTTTTTTCAGTTCGTTTCCATTAGTTGCTTTATTGTATAAAAATATTGTAGGAGTAATATTTGATTGAACGATAAGGATTTCGTTTGATTTCAGATATCGGACCTATTTAGGTAACTTGAGTTTATGCCATATTAATTTATAATTATCTGAGTCTGACAATTGAAAAGGTTTTATCCATATTTTCTTAATTTATGAGAGTGCTAAAACTTGTATCCTTATTCTAATCATGCCTCAATAATCACATTAGGCACAACTAACTATTCTGATAAATGATATCTCAATCGTATCTTACTCTACATATGATGTTTTACTAAAGTATTTCATCCACGTGATCGATTACGTAATACAATCATATCTTATTCCTATTAGTGGGACAAAGAATATACACAACTCTTATTAAAAATAATTTTTTTTATCTTATATATGTGTAAGGTGAGTACTAAGATTTGCTTATTATATTGACTAATTAGTTGAATGTTGAGTAAAATTAACTAATATAACTTATAAGCTTACTCAAAAATCTTCTTCATTTTTGCCTGATTTATTGAGTCTGTATCGTAATTGATTGGATTAAAAGTTGTCAAGCCCCAAACTAGGGGAGGCACGACTGGCACTCGATACTGTATTTGATCGAGTTAGCCACTAAACATACTAACTAACTAAACTGGAGGCCCAACAGATCGGGCAGCACAACATTTGAAATACTAAGCCTGGACCATTAAGGTCATGACCTGAATAACAATAAGCCATATAAACAAAGGTAGACGAGCCAAAATAATAAAGTACTAGCTGGCCGACGAGGCCGCGATTGGAGACATACATGCCTACACACATATATATACATGCCAAGCCTATGGGCTGGAGACTGAAAGCTACAAAAAGAAACCCAGAATACTGTGTCCACAATAGCCTCTAAGAGTGTCATAAGCACTGTCGGAACAAGGCCCCGACTATACCCAAACTGTACACAAAAGTAACCATCCTATGAAAGCTCCGGGAAGAGGTGGAGCTTACCAACTCACAGCTGAACCCCGAAATCCTAGCGGAGGGGTCGATTAGAGTCCCTACCTGGACCTGCACGCACGAAACAAAAATGCAGTTTCCCCAGGCAACGGAACATCAGTACGAATAAAAATGTACTGGTATGTAAGGCAGAAAGTAGAATCATACATAGCTGATGTAAAAAAAATAATAGTGAAACCACCTAACACTGAAACTCTTGTAGCCTCCATGACCGACATCCGACCTCACAGTAATCAATTATGCATGGTATGCTCGTGTAAGCGTATGTCGTGAATACATATATATATTGATGCAAATGCATGACATACCCAACCAAATGCTAGCAATGGCGGTCTCTCCCGGTAGCTAACCGGTATCATATTGCCAACCCGTGGCCATCTATACAATATATATAGTTTTTCGGGCAAATAGGCCCCTTACCTCCTATTATAGCTCGAAGTCCATGCATAATATGCCATGTATGATATGAACTTTGAATGCACATAATAGGCCATAACAAGAACTTAGCCTATCTTGGCTCATTGGTACTCTTATTCTTATAATCTCATAATCACCTTCGGATCGCATACAATTGTCTCGTGGAACCTCATATGTTTTCTTTGAATAAATAAGCTTGAAAACTTAACTCGACTTTTAGAAAGATAACTTAACTCTGAAGATGTTCATAAAAAGCTTAAGGTGCTTCACTTAGTCCTTATACCTAATTTCTTGATAATTAGTAAAGGAAAGTATATCAAAAATCAAGTGCTTTAATAGTTTAAACGTAAAATTTATATTTGAGATTTTTGGAAATTGATGTGTCACTTTAGAGATTTTAAAATATACTTTAACAAGGAAGAAGGACTCATCATAAATACTCAATGCCTTTATTTTTGTTTAGTCACACAACCCAAAGACGAATAAGAATTCATATATATAGACATATGGATAAGAAAGCCGACAAAATGACATATATAGATGTCGAATACCCTAATTAACCGAACGAGTGGAATATCAACCTAATAGCATCATGAAAATACTTCAGCTACGATCCCAATGTCTTTCACAGAAGGTCTTTCTAGCAATAGAATAGTAAAATATCACATCTGACGTCCTAGGAATTTCCAAGAATTCGAGCAAAAAGGAAGGACAGAGCTTAGCCTTAACATACCTTCCCAACGAACGTCCGAATGCCTGTAGTTCCTTCACGAAAGTTGTTCCTTACGTCCTAAGCTTCGCAAAAACTATATATATGCAGCTTATACGCACCTATAAACAGTTCATAATTGAGTTTAAATCGGCAAATTTGCCATATTGCCCTAACTTGACGAAACATCCGTAGAACTTTGTAAAAACGATCATAAAAAAGTCCCAAGATGATTACCTTGGAAAATCAAGTATAAAGCCTGAAGAACCAGCAAGAACAACAAATTCCTATCTTCCAAAAATAGCTTCAAACACAGCTAATAGAAGGGGGAAACGATTGCAAAGCGTAGAGATTGAGTTTCTAGGCACGGGGACAAACTTTAACGGTAGAAATCGTTAAAAACGTACCTTAATCACTCAAGAACACCATGGAACCCTCTCTTAAGCTCCCTCACTGTTTTGGAATGAAAATGAAATGTTTTGGGGTCTTACAAGTCGGATTTGCCGACTTATACCACTTGTTTGACCCGACTCGGTTCGCGACCCGATTTCAGCCTGGACAGTCCGGGGTAAAATAGTCATAAATTTTTAATCCAATGTCCGTTTGATGTGATATTTTTTTGGTTGCGAACTAGACTTGTAGACCTTCAATATGATAGGTTGTGGGTCCCATAACTCATTATATATTGGGAGAAATGATATAATACATTTGACCCAAAGTTTAGAAAAATTATTAGAGAAATTTACGATAACCTTTGCCGACCTTTATTTCGCAACTTTCTTGACTCCAAAACTTAACATGTGACCAGTGTGATATTATAATACCTCATAATACACTATTCTTAACATATTAGATACTCTTAGTCTTATCCCACAGGTGCAAGTTAACTTAAACCTTCCGAACGCGCGGGGTGATACCCGAGTCATTTCTTTAACCATGAACCTTTGTTTAAGGGATTCCTTTGACCTAAAGCTTTAGTTATTTCCTTGATATTACCACAAATTTTCAGTCTTATTCTCCCAATGTGCTATACCCAATCGTATATACCTAATATAACCACGCCACATTACGTATATTACGTAAGAGAAGAGAAAAAAACACATGGGGTCTCACAGTCTCCCCCCTTTAAGAACATTCGTCCGCGAATAGGTCAAATCAATTCCTTGGTTTCATTTTTTTTTCCGCTAATACGTTATTTGCGAGGCTATATTTGTTACATTTGCAAAGCATAAATCAAATTCTGAAGATTCCAACTACTAGGCTTTGTATAGCTATCTCGCAATAAGAAATTTAAATTGCACTTTCTTGTCATTTAAAAATCCAATTAAGTTTTGTAAAGAAATAATTTCCAATTATTTAAATGCGACTCACCTTAAGTCGTAAATAGGTAGGGGTACTTCTTCCTCATTTCCTCCTCAGCTTCCCATGTCATTTCCTCGATGTTGTTATTTCGCCATAACACTTTCACGGAAGCCACTTCTTTAGTTCGATGCTTTCTTACCTGCCGATCTAAAATAGCTACTGGTACCTCTGCATAAGATAAGTCTTCAGCAATGTGAATATCCTCAATGGGCGTAATACGTGAAGGATCTCCAATGCACTTCCACAACATAGATACATGAAACACATGATGGACTGCTCCCAATTCTGAACGAAAATCAAGCTCGTACTCCACCCTACCAATCCTTCGAATAATCTTATACGGTCCAACATACCTGGGGCTGAGCTTCCCCTTCTTTCCAAATCGCATGACGCCCTTAATAGGCGTTACTTCCAGGAAAACCCAATCTTCTACGTCAAACTCTAAGTCTCATCGTCGAACATCTACATAAGACTTCTGCCGACTTTGTGTTGTACGCAGCCGGTCTCTAATAAGTTTTACCTTTTCCATTGCTTACTGGACTAAATTAGGACCTAGCAACTCTGCTTCCCCGACCTCGAACCAACCGATCGGCGACCTACACTTCCGCCCGTATAGTGCTTTGTAAGGGGCCATCTGAATACTAGCTTGGAAGCTGTTATTATAAGCGAACTCAATAAGAGGTAGATGATCATCCCAACTTCCTTTAAAATCTAGCACGCAAGCACGTAACATATCCTCAACTGTCTGAATAGTACGCTCTGCCTGTCCATCAGTTTGTGGATAAAAGCTGTGCTAAGATTTACCTGCGTGCCTAGACCCTTCTGAAAAGATTTCCAAAAATGTGCTATAAATTGATCCCCTCGATCAGAGATAATAGATAATGGTACCCCATGAAGGCACACAATCTCCCGAATGTAAAGCTTGGCATAATCCTCGGCTGAATATATCGTCCTGACTAGCAGAAAAGGAGCAGATTTTGTAAGCCTATCAATAATTACCCAAATAGAATCATACCTCCATGGAGTGCGAAGCAAACCGGTGATGAAGTCCATATTTATCATGTCCCATTTCCATAATGGAAGTTCAATACACTGAGTTAGGCCTCCAGGCCTCTAATGTTCGACTTTAACTTGCTGGCAGTTAGGACATTGGGCTACCATCTCCGCGATATCTTTTTTCATTCCATTCCACCAATAGATCTGTCGAAGGTCCCGATACATCTTTGTCGCTCCGGGGTGAACTGCATATCTAGAATAATGGGCCTCCGAAAGAATCTTGGCGCGGAGCTCTCCGACTGTCGGTACACATAAGCGGCCCTGGTATCTAAGGACTCCATCTCCAGTTAGCTCAAATAAATGTTGTCGCTGCTGTGGAATACTTTCCCTCAGTTTTATAAGCTCAGGATCCTTGTGTTGTCGCTCTTTCACTTCAGTAACAAAAGAAGATTTTGCTGTATTCTGAACGAGAATGCGTCCACCCTTTGTGTCTACCAAACGCACCTGCAAATTAGCTAGCTGGCATAGATATTTGGTCATCTTGACCTTATCAGCTTCAACATGGCTTAGACTGCCCATGGACTTCCGGCTAAGGGCATCAACAACAATATTAGCTTTGCTGGGATGATATAAAATATCAACATCATAGTCCTTTAGTAATTCTAGTCATCTTCTTTGTCGTAGGTTCAGCTCCCTCTGTTTAAATAAATACTGAAGGCTCTGGTGGTCGGTGAAAACATCAATATGAACCCCATATAAATAATGCCGCCAAATTTTTAGGGTGAAGACAACTGCGGCTAACTCAAGATCGTGCGTAGGATAGTTCTGTTCATGTTTCCGCAACTGTCTGGAGGTGTACGTGATAACCTTACCATGCTGCATAAGAACACAACCTAGGCCAATTCTCGAGGCATCACAATAGACAACATAACCCTCGGTGCCATCCGGAAGAGTCAAGATAGGTGCCATCGTAAGCCTTTTCTTTAGCTCCTGAAAACTTTGTTCACATGCCTCAGTCCACTGAAACTTAGCTCCCTTATGTGTCAGCTTCGTCAATGGTGCAGAAATAGAGAAAAATCCTTCCACAAACCTTCGGTAATACCCTGCCAAGCCTAAAAATCTACGAACCTCTGTCGGATTCAAGGGCCTCGGCCAAGTCATCACAACTTCAATCTTTTGGCCATCAACTTTGATACCATATCTGGTAATAACATGACCAAGAAAAGCTACAAAAGTTAGCCAAAATTCGCATTTAGAGAATTTAGCATATAACTTGTTGTCTTGGAGAGTCCGCAATACAACTCGCAAATGATTCGCATGCTCGGCTTTCGATCATGAATATATCAAGATATCATCAATAAACACAATCACAAATTCATCCAAGAATGGTTTGAATACCCGGTTCATAAGATCCATAAAGGCTGCTGGGGCATTTGTAAGCCCAAAAGACATGACAAGGAATTCAAAATGGCCATACCTCGTCCTAAATGCTGTTTTTGGGATATCAATATCTCTGACTCGTAGCTGATGATAACCGAATCGCAAGTCGATCTTCGAAAAGCATTTGGCACCTTGTAACTGGTCGAACAAGTCATCAGTCCGTGGAAGAGGATACTTATTCTTGATAGTGACTTTATTTAGTTGCCTGTAGTCAATACACATCCGCAAGAAGCCATCTTTCTTTCGAACAAAGAGCACTGGAGCACCCCATGGGGATGTACTTGGCCTAATAAAGCCTTTATCGAGCAAGTCCTTCAGTTGTTCCTTCAATTCCCTTAGCTCTGCATGAGCCATTATGTAGGGAGGAATGGATATAGGCTGTGTATCAGGAAGCAAATCTATAGAGAAATCAATTTCCCTTTAGGGGGAATTCCTGGAAGCTCGTCAGGGAATACCGTCAGGAATTCATTTACAATAGGAACCGATTGAAGAGTCACTGGCTCCTTATCTATATCCCTGACATGAACCAGATAGTATATACAGCCTTTTACAATAAACTTCCAAGCCCAGAGGTATGAAATAAACTTACCCTTGGGTGTGGCTGCATTACCTTTCCATTCAAGGACAGGCTCACCCAGAAAATGAAATCGGACCAACTTTGCACGTCAATCAATATTAGCATAACAAGCTGCCAACCAATCCATACCCATAATGACACCGAAGTCTAGCATAACCAATTCTACTAAATCAACAGAAGTTGGACGGTCATTAATTAACACTGTACAACCTCGATAGACATGATTAGCAACAATAGAGTCGTCAACTAGTGTAGACACCTCAACTGGCTGTGGCAACAACTCAGATCTCATGTAAAGCTTGCCAGCAATAAATGGAGTAATATATGAAAATGTAGAGCCGGGATCTATTAATGCATAAATGGAATGAGAATGTATTGTCAATATACCTGTGACAACATCTGGGGATGCCTCTAAATCCTGTCGGCCTGTGAGTGCATAAAAGCGGTTCTGTCCACCACTAGAACCTGAGGTGTCTCCTCCACCTCTCCCCCTACCACGTCCCTGAGTAGACTGTGGACCTGGTCGGGGAGCATGGACTGAGGACGAAGAGGCTTTTGTGGATCCTGAAGGCTGAGCCGGTGCACTTCTGCCTAACCCCGAGCACCGGCTAATAAAATGTCCTGTCTGCCCACAATAATAACATGCACTCGAACCCTATCTACACTGCCCAGTGTGCATCTTACCGTACTGAGTACATGGAGGAATAAGTTGTCTCATTTGTGCGGAACGCTCCTGTCGACGGCTCTCAGGCTGGCCTGAGCTCTGCCCCGGTCCTGACTGAATATAATGATCAAACCGCTGGCCCTGCATCTGTGGTGGGAAACTACCTGCTGATCGAGGTGGATATCGATGGAGTGGGGGCTTGAAATCACCCTGTGGCTCCCTATAAGACCCCATAGTACGAGCCCTCTTACTATGCTTCCTATCCCTGCGAGTATCACGAATCCGACGGGAAAGGTCCTCTGTAGTCTAAGTGAAAGCCTGTATGCGGTAAATAGCTACATCATCCGATAGGGATGTTACCCTACAGTCTCTAATCAGATGATCCCCCAAACCATCCACATAATGGTAAACTCTAGCCCTCATGGTACGTACAATATCTGGTGCATACCTCGCCAAAGAATTAAACTTATGGCTATAATCCCTCACACTCATATCCCCCTGCTTCAGGCTAAGAAACTGGTCAAGACGGGCCTCCCGAACCTCCTGTGGCAAATAATGGGCTAAAAAAGCCTCAGAGAAGTCCTCCCACTCTGCTGGGAGCATCAGGTCCTATAGATCTCTCTCATGCCTCATACCATAGGACGACTACATCACGTAGTCGAAAAGAAGCCAACTCCACAGCCTCGGTGACTGAGGCATGTACCACCCTCAATACTCTATACATTTGGTCTATAAAGTCCTGGGGATCCTCAGTAGAACTGGATCCTGTAAATAATGGAGGGGACAAGTGGAGAAACTCTCATACCGTCGAACTTCTTGTCCGATCTCTCCGGGCATCTGCTCCTGACTCTAGCTGTCGCTTATGAATAGAAACCATCATAGTCAGCAACTGAACTGCCTCCCTCATCCCCTGTTCCCCAGTCTCTGATGGCGGAACAACAAGTGCTAGAGGTCCTGTGTCTCTAGCTGCCTTAGGTACTAATATAACTGGTGAGGCTGGGGCTACTGCATCTCCCTGAGCTCCAACAAGTGCTGGAAAAGCTGAGACTAAGGGTACTGGAGACTCACTATGTGCCTCTAAGGGAAATCTATCCCTCTAACCCGGTGGGGAACAACTGGTACCTTCCTCCGGATTCATACCTATCTCTCGTTGTGACATCTCCTGAGCTAGGTAGCCTGTAAGATAAGAAACACAAAGCACGATTTAGATTTCATATGTTCTTATAACTTTGCTCTATAGCATGATCTATTAATTGAAAGAAACATAACCATTCCCAAATGCCTCATAGCCTCTTGATTATAAGTGTGGTGCACAACACACCCATAAGCAAGACTCTACTAGACACGGCTTGTGGACTCACTGGGACACGACCTGCTCTGATACCAAGTTTGTCACGCCCCAAACTAGGGGAGGCACGACTGGCACTCGATACTGTATTCGATCGAGTTGGCCACTAAACATACTAGCTAACTAAACTGGGGGCCCAACAGATCCGGCAGCACAACATCTGAAATACTAAGCCTGGACCATTAAGGTTATGACCTGAATAACAATAAGCCATATAAACAAAGGTAGACGAGCCAAAATAATAAAGTACTAGCTGGCCGATGAGGACGCGATTGGAGGCATACATGCCTACACACATATATATACATGCCAAGCCTATGGGCTGGACACTGAAAGCTACAAAAAGAAACCCATAATACAGTGTCCACAATAGCCTCTAAGAGTGTCATAAGCACTATCGGAACAAGGCCCCGACAATACCCAAACTATACACAAAAGTAACCATTCTATGAAAGCTCCAGGAAGAGGTGGAGCTTACCAACTCACAACTGAACCCCGAAATCCTAGCGGAGGGGTCGATCAGAGTCCCTACCTGGACCTGCACGCACGAAACAAAAATGCAGTATCCCCAGGCAACGGGACATCAGTACAAATAAAAATGTACTGGTATGTAAGGCAGAAAGTAGAATCATACATAGCTGATGTAAAAAAAATAATAGTGAAACCACCTGACACTGAAACTCTTGTAGCCTCCATGACCGACATCCGACCTCACAGTAATCAATTATGCATGGTATGCTTGTGTAAGCGTATGTCGTGAATACATATATATTGATGTAAATGCATGACATACCCAACCAAATGCTAGCAATGGCGGTCTCTCCCGGTAGCTAACCGGTATCATATTGCCAACCCATGGCCATCTATACAATATATATAGTTTTTCGGGCAAATAGGCCCCTTACCTCCGATTATAGCTCGAAGTCCATGCATAATATGCCATGTATGATATGAACTTTGAATGCACATAATAGGCCATAACAAGAACTTAGCCTATCTTGGCTCATTGGTACTCTTATTCTTATAATCTCATAATCACCTTCGTATCGCATACAATTGTCTCGTGGAACCTCATATGTTTTCTTTGAATAAATAAGCTTGAAAACTTAACTCGACTTTTAGAAAGATAACTTAACTCTGAAGATGTTCATAAAAAGCTTAAGGTGCTTCACTTAGTCCTTATACCTGATTTCTTGATAATTAGTAAAGGAAAGTATATCAAAAATCAAGTGCTTTAATAGTTTAAACGTAAAATTTATATTTGAAATTTTTGGAAATCGATGTGTCACTTTAGAGATTTTAAAATATACTTTAACAAGGAAGAAGGACTCATCATAAATACTAAATGCCTTTATTTTGTTTAGTCACACAACCCAAAGACGAATAAGAATTCATATATATAGACATATGGATAAGAAAGCCGACAAAATGACATATGTAGATGTCGAATACCCTAATTAACCGAACGAGTGGAATATCAACCTAATAGCATCATGAAAATACTTCAGCTACGATCCCAATGCCTTTCACAGAAGGTCTTTCTAGCAATAGAATAGTAAAATATCACATTTGACGTCCTAGGAATTTCCATGAATTCGTGCAAAAAGGAAGGACGGAGCTTAGCCTTAACATACATTCCCAACGAACGTCTGAATGCCTGTAGTTCCTTCACGAAAGTTGTTCCTTATGTCCTAAGCTTCGCAAACACAATATATATGCAGCTTATATGCACCTATAAACAGTTCATAATTGAGTTTAAATCGGCAGATTTGCCCTATGGCTCTAACTTGACGAAACGTCCGTAGAACTTTGTAAAAACGATCATAAAAGAGTCCCAAGATGATTACCTTGGAAAATCAAGTATAAAGCCTGAAGAACCAGCAAGAACAACAAATTCCTATCTTCCAAAAATAGCTCCAAACACAGCTAATAGAAGGGGAAACGATTGCAAAGCGTAGAGATTGAGTTTCTAGGCACGGGGACAAACTTTAACGGTAGAAATCGTTAAAAACATACCTTAATCACTCAAGAACACCATGGAATCCTCTCTTCAGCTTCCTCACTATTTTGGGACGAAAATGAAATATTTTGGGGTCTTACAAGTCGGATTTGCCGACTTATACCACTTGTTTGACCCGAGTCAGTTCGCGACCCGATTTCAGCCTGGACAGTCCGGGGTAAAGTAGTCATAACGTTTTACGCCAATGTCCGTTTGATGTGAGGTTTTTTTGGTTGCGAACTAGACTTGTAGACCTTCAATTTGATATGTTGTGGGTCCTATAACTCATTATATATTAGGAGAAATGATCTGATACATTTGACCCAAAGTTTAGAAAGATTATTAGAGAAATTTACGATAACCTTTGCCGACCTTTATTTTCTTGACTCCAAAACATAACATGTGACCCGTGTGATATTATAGTACCTCATAATACACTATTCTTATCATATTAGACACTTTTAGTCTTATCCCACAGGTGCAAGTTAACTTAAACCTTCCGAACGCGCGGGGTGGTACCTGAGCCATTTCTTTAACCACGAACCTTTGTTTAAGGGATTCCTTTGACCTAAAGCTTTAGTTAGTTCCTTGATATTACCACACATTTTCAGTCTTATTCTCCCAATGTGCTATACCCAATCGTATATACCTAATATAATCATGTCACATTACGTATATTACGTAAGAGAAGAGAAAAAAACACATGGGGTCTCACAAAAGTAACGACATATAGGACTAAATTTAAATAAAGAAATTAATAATAGACTACTAAAATAAGAAAAAAATTCAAGGACATGACTAAAATGAAAATAAATAAGTCATAAAATATAAACTAATGAATTAATGAGTCATCTTGACTCTTGACACTAGGGGTGTCAATGGATATTTGAAAACCGACTAAACCGACCGAACCGTACCGCATCAAACCAATTTTTAGGTTTCTTTTAAGAAAATCATAGATTTTTATATAAATCTATAACCGTACCGATAATTAAGATAGATTTTTTATTTTGTAAAAAAAACCAAAAAAATACCGAACCGTACCGAGTAAATTTTATATGTGGAAAATATATTTATATAATAAGTTTAAAAATAATAAAGCATTAAATTTTTCTTTGGGCCTTGAAATTATGAAAACTGTTACAAGCCAACAAGTAATTAAACTCAAAATACTAATTCCCAAAACCTATTATGCTACTTCTACTTAAACTAAGTTATTTCAAGTATCTGTATTAGCAAGACAAAGAGTATTCTAGCTATTATGATTAGCAAAGTACAATGTATTGAATATGTTTCCTTTCATATAATTTAGATTTATCTTTTTGAATATTAATCTTTTAAAAATTTTATTCTTGAGTCCCAGCTTGGTTAATATCTTTCCACTCGTGTGAATTATATTTTCTTTGCTTTTACTTGGCATTTTTACGTTGATGTAGAATAGTTGATGGATCTATACTCTAGCCATCTTTCATGTTTTTTTTAATTGATCACCCTTTAAACAGAAAGAATGTCTAGAGAGTTTTGCTAAGTCCTATAAAAGAACGTATATGTTATTACATTCTACTTCTACTGGTAAATTTTACGTGACATTTAAAAAATACCGAAAATTAACCGAATCGTATCGATACCGAAGAGAAACCGACATGATTGGGACGGTTTGGAAAAGTCTAATTTTGGTTATATATAATAGAATAACCGAAAAATTAGTATGGTACAAATTTTATAAAATAACCGGCCGAACCGAACCATTGACACCCTACTTGACACAACAAAATAATATTCTTGGAATCAAGAAAAAGATAATGCAAGAAAAAACCTACGGCAAAAATTGGAAAAAGAAAGTCACATAAACACGCAAAAAACGAACGACAATTATAGGGGAAATCAAATAGTATTTGGTTCAATCGATTTGGTAAAATCTTATTTGATATTGAAATTCCAAATTTAGAACTTTTTACATAGTTTAAATAAGAAAACACTTAATAATTAAAATTCTAGTGTATTTCAAAGTCCTAAAAATTAGGAAAAATAATTAAATGACAATTCTATCCAATATAAAATCTAATTTTAAGGGGTAAAAAGCGAACGACATTTGCTAAGCCTTCGTGCTTTTAATATATTTAATATTAATATTAATATTAATATAGTATAGATGATTATAAAATTTTGTGTTTATTGAAACTTTATTATGCCTTATCGAAAATATTGAAATTTTGTTGAACCCATGCATGATTATATTCTCCATTCCCTTAGTTTCTTCCACACCAATCACCAACACCCACATGATAAGTCGATCTTGATAACATTACCGTCAACCCCACCAACAAGTCAACACGTTCATATTCTCATCTTCCACTAAAATTACTTCTTAAGAAGCTACAAGAAACCATGCAACTTTAAATATTAAGTAGTAGTAATTCGGAATGCTATAAATAGGACATTACCATAACCTCATTCCTCACAATCATAAGTACCATTTCCTCTCTCCTAAAGTACGTGACATATATATTTTCTATAGAAATTGCATAAACACCATTACTTATCATCGATCCATATCATACTTGATAACTTGTTGCATTTGAATTTCAAAGCTAAGAAATGGCTCATTCCAAGCTTATAGCAGCTGCATTGTTGATTTTACTCTTTGTTGATCTTGCCTTTTGTGCAAGATTAGGAAAGTCGGTAAATGGCGGTAAAGGAGGCGGAGGTGGAGGGTCAGCCTTAGGGTCTGGTTCAGGTTATGGTTCGGGATATGGTTCAGGGGAAGGCTCAGGATATGGTGGGGGTGATGGGCTGTATGGGAGTGGTGGAGGTGGCGGCAGCGGAGGCGGAGGCGGTGGGGGTCGGGGAAATTCGGGTATGGGTAGTGGTTCTGGATATGGGTTCGGATCTGGATCAGGGTATGGATCGGGTGAAGGAATAGGAAGGGGTGGAGGCGGTGGAGGAGGTGGTGGTCGTGGTGGAGGAGGTGGTGGTGGTGGCGGCACAGGAAATGGCTCAGGGTATGGTTCTGGCTATGGAAGTGGAAGTGGCTCTGGATATGGAAGTGGTGGGGCTAGAGGAGGAGGAGGCGGTGGCGGTGGAGGAGGAGGTGGCGGTGGAGGTGGTGGCGGCGGTGGCAGTGGCAATGGTTCAGGGTATGGTAGTGGCTCAGGGTATGGATCAGGCTATGGTTCAGGATATGGAGGTGATGAACGACCTTGAACTGCTGGAATATTGAAGTTCATTATACGTAAAATTTGATATATACTATTTGGTATATGCATTTTAAATTTATGATATAGAATAAGTTGCATGGTTTCACCACACCTTTATTTATGTGGTATATTAAACTTTGCTTGGTTGTGCATGTAATCCAATTTCACCATATTCTGTATTATTATGTGACTCCAATTTAATGCAATAAATTTCCAGGTTTTCCTCAAAGTACACTTTGGATTTTTGTGCCATCTCCAACCCTCGCCTTCATTTCCTCCTCCAAAATGGAGTAAAATTACTATAACCATTATTCTATTTTTTATTTCAAAAAAAATATATTTTATTTTATATTTTTCTCTCTCTTTAATATTATATTATTATTTTTTATTTAAATTCTAATTTCTTATTTCTATTAAAGAAATTCTATGCTATTTACCGTAGTTTCAATCTTAATGTATTTTCAATTTTAATGCATTTTCATTTAATGCATTTTCAGTTTTCACTTTTCAATTTTAGCAACATTTAATATTTATATTTATATCATTCAATTTTAGCAACATCTAATATTTTATATTTGCACCATTCATTTTTTGAGATGATTATCTATTTTTTTGTACAGTTATAACTTATAATAAAATTAGATTACAATTTTACGTAAAAATAATAAATGCATGAAAATCAATTTATTAAAATTATACGCCAAAGTTAAGATGTAAAATTAATATTATAAAGATATTATATAAACATAATTAGATATATATAAATAGATAATTCAAAAAAGTTAAATAACAAAAAATAATAATAAAGTAACAATTAATAGTAACGGGGAAGATGAATAGTGTCACTCCAAATTTGGAGTACCCCAAAATTAGGGAGCATTGAAGCCATATTTTGGCAAAAAAGGACTGCATTTAGAAGAAATGGGGGAGTGTTGAAGATACTCTTAAGGGAAACTAGTGGAAATTAGACAGGGGGTTTAATAGGGAAGTGCTTGACTCATGAAAAATAGACAAAGAAAATGTCCTTGATGAAATTTAAACCCACTTCATTTTAGTTTAAGTGAAATTACTACAATAAATTACAACTCTAATTATAGTTTCTACTCTCTTTAACTAAAAGTCTGGAGTATGAGTTTATTAAAAAAATTCGAGAAAATATGCTGACATACATATTACTTCTATTTGATGATATTTCAGTATCAGTATTGCTTATTTGTTCCAAAAATTTGTTGCGAATAAAAATTATAACAAGTGTTATGATTATTGTATTTTCATAGTTTAAGGCCATTTTTGCACCTAAAAGCAGCTGAAAGTTTAAATTAATTACCTGCTCAAGTTTAAGGATTGTTAATGCACTTTACCCAAATAATTATATCCATAAGCAAACTGATCATGATAATATAATCAACCCAGTAGTTAAAGTATACCTGCAAGTAAAATGCAGCAAGCAACCTCATTTCCTCAAAGGCCCGGGCTAAAAAACCCTAAATGTTAACAGTGCTCAGTCTACTTTTAATCAAATGAACCAATGGATCTCCAACAAAATCATCACTAAATAATATAGCATAAAATGAAAATGTCGATTGCAACCAGAGAAACTATACCTACGTACTATTTAAGTTTACCACATCAAAGTATTCAAAGTCATAAAATACGAAAATTGCTCCAAAGCCAGAAGTCTAACAATTTTCACATCTCGCATAACCCTCATACATGCTCTCCTGCAAGCTTATGCCACGACTCCTGCTGATGACAATGACTATTCCTCTACGAGACATAAGGAACAAATGTTTTGTATCTAACAAACCACAAGAAACTTCAGAATTGTCAACTGAGTGCTAGCTATTGAAGAATTACAACTGTATAATACCGTATATATTCAGTCAATTTTATCAATTGCGACAATTATCCCCACAATGGTGCTTCCAAATATTCCTTAATGTACTGTATTTATGCGGAGCTCCTCAAATGGAAGGTCTTCTCCAACCGTGGATCTGCATTTCACAAATTCATCGCAATAGAAATGTCATAACAGTTTCAAAATCATCACATGCATATGAAATTCTAGGTATCCATTAAGAAAACGTCAAAGACCAATATCTATAAATACAAGTCCATCCCATCACCTCTCAGAAACATTAGCTATTTTCCGAGATATCATGGACTCAGCCGTGCGAATTGCTCTTTGTGATCCAGTGATAGTTACCTTCCTGCAAAAAGGCCAAAAAGTTTTATACAATCTGTGTTCTTTGTAGTTCAACCTATCAAGTGGAACAACAGTTCCAGGACGCCATACCTGTCAGACGTACCGGACAAGAAATCACCCCTATCCGATATCTTTATTCTGGCACCACTAAGCTGCAATGAAAGGAGAGACTTAGCATAAATACATACCAGGCAGAATAGCAACTTCTTACACACCTGACTGATCTCCATTATGCTCCTACCATTGCGCCCCAGGACTAACCCAACATGCTCATCCGCAACACCAATAGTCACAGTATTGTTTCTGTCTTCCTGCAATGCTACCCGAGTAAGCTAAACAAGAATAGAACCATAACAGAACCAATAAGAAATTAGCCAAAGTGCAGAACCGCATCTAGAAACAGGATAATATAGTACATTCATTAGCTTCAAACCAATTAGAAAGTAAAAGAATGGTTGCAGGATAAAAACAGGTTTGCCAGCAGAGTTAAGGACAACAAAGTTCTTCCTTTAGGATGAAGATAAGTATTGTCTTAAGAAGGATGAGAATGGACCTTGTTCTGATGTCGGTTATTCGGATATCTTCCTCCAACTCCGTTTGGTGGCCCATAGTTCATTCCGACATAAACAGCTGAGAAAATAGGAGGTGGCAGAAATTAAAAATTCAAATGAGAATCAACAACAACAACAACAGTAGTCCCACAAGTGGGGTAAAGGGAAGAATATGACTTAGAAATTAAAAATTCAAATGAGAATATGACTTAGAATAAGGGCAGAATATGAACATCTCAAATTAGAGATACTTTATTCCTATAACTGCTTAAACTCAATTTTCTGAATATGATGCTCCATTAAGTCAACCACTACAACAATCCCCTAAAACGTACTCTTGATAGCCGCACACAACATTACAAGAGAGACTAGGTCTAGTAGTATTTAGAAAGCGGTGCAGCCAAGAAGCTAATAAATTCCCTTCATCGTCCATTCTCTTATTTGTAGATTGAGGTCCTATAGGAAGCAATACCCAACAATTGCTCACAGACGGCAATTAAGACATGAGAGTATGTCTTATCCATCCCGAGCTATTAGATAAAGTACAACAACAAACAACAATAAAAAAACCAATGTAATCCCACAAATGGGGCCTGGGGAGGGTAGTATGTACGCAGACCTTACCCCTACCTTCAAGAAGGCAGAGAGGTTGTTTCCAAAAGACCCTCGGCTTAGGAAAGATAAAAGAAGGGCAGCAGAAATCACACCAATTCTAAAACCGAAGCAAAAATACCAAGATACAAAACTAGAACTGAGTATTGTAATCAGAAGGCCGAAACGAAAGTAACGACAAGTAATCACATACATCAAGAAATACGAAAATACATAATTAATGCTAACTCATCTACTAAAGCTATTAGATAAAGTAAGTACTATAAATTAGTTACATTTGCATCATACCTGCATATTGGAATGGTGCATTCATGGACTGCATGTAATGAGGGTCTTCTGCTAACTTATATAGAATCAATTCAATAGCCCGCATCTGCTCGTCTAGAGTTCCGGTCACTGTAACTACCCTATCATGCAGTCCTGGGAAATTGTTATCCTGAGGAGATATTTTTATGCCAGCCCTGGAGTCTTCAATAAATGACCTGAACAAGAAAAATGCACATACTCAATATTAAAATTCCACAACCATCTGATTCTGCATATGAAAAATATTTTCAAAAGCTAACCAAGAAAAATATTGCACAAGCATTCACTTCTATAAATTAGTTGTGGAGGACAATATGCAAATAGACTTCCATACTATATTTACAACTCACAATACCACTAAATAAGAGGGTTATATAGGGATTTCTTTCTTGAGGGTTACATATATAGGGATTACCCTCAATTTTCAGTTCATCATATGTAAACCTGACATTTGGAACCATATAACATAACCTCCTCAAGGTTATGGAATAAAGTGAAAATTTAACTTTTCCTTCCAAACTAGAAGCGAGTGGCACACACTTAAAACAAGTGGACTTTGGTTCTAAGCCCTTTCTCCATCCAAAAGCACAAACACACTATAACCTCCTCCATGACTTCATTTCATTAAATGACAAAGACAAGAAAAAGAAAGTATTATGGCAGCAAAAAAAGAAAATAAGATCCATCCTGTCGCATCTCTTTGTATTTCACTAGCTGCTAAGAACAAGAAGAAAAAGGTAGGAAAAACGAAACAGAGAGGCAAAAATAAAAAGGAAAGGAAAAAAAGGACGAAATAAATATAGAGTATTTCTTCTCCAAAAAAAAAAAGACTTCATGATGAGGCCACCCCCTGTTTGCTATCACAGCATACATGAGAGAACTATTTTTGGTTTCTACCCGCCAACAATTTTTTTGGGAATGGCAATGAATTCTCTTTTGCTTTCAGATTCCTGTTTCCTACCAAAGGAAGAAGAACAAGGAATCAAGTAATACATAGCCGTTGTTAATCAGATAATATGCTGTTTAAGAAGTAGGTTTTTCCCCTTCGAAATTATACCATGGTTAGAAAAAAAATCATATATATATGGATCATCCTTCAAATTCATTTCATAAGGAGTTGAAAGAGCTTTTACAAGATGAGCTCCATTAATCCTTAAACCTAACACCTGCACTACTTTCTAACCTTTCCTCTCTTCTTTACTTTATAACTTTTTGACCCAGCCAAATAGTGTGAGATAGCACAGATACATAAGATTTTCTCCCACTAGAAGAATACTAAAGTATAATGGCCCGACATGAATTGAACAAGGAAAAGATAACAAAGTACTTGGCACGCATAGAGCTGTAAAATAAGTTGCAATCTTGATAACTTGCGAAGTCACTGTCAAGCAAATAAATATGTTGAAGAGCATAGTAATACTAACTAGACAAGATGTTTTTAGTCGGATAAAGAACAATTTTTTGCGGTCAAATTGAATTTGTAATATGCAACTAGAGCTTTTGAGAGCATTCTTTTTTTCCTTTTGACTTTTTTTTTAATAAGTAGCTTTCTGAGAGCATTCTCAATGTATATCTATATTGATAAACAATTATGCCTATAGCATAACATAAGAAGAAAACCAACTATAACCGTAGCCTTCTAAGCTAAGCACGGTCAGAACTTTGGTCAGCACCCTAAAATCCTCACAACCAGATTGAGTTGTTCAGAATATTTGAGGAAATTAATAAAAATAGAACCTAATAAAATTCCAGCAGACAACTTCAAGAAAACTATTTAGATCACACATCAGCGCTACACAAAAAGGACAACTTTGATCTGGATGAGGCAGCAGTTCGCACCATGATGTTAACCAAGTGAGCCATGCAGCAGTTACAAAAAAAATTTAAGCTCAAATATTCACGTTAGGTAAGAAATTTAGCCAAATCAACAGCGAGCACAGAACCAAAAACTTCTAACAGCTTATACAATTCGATCTAAAAGGGTTATTAACTGGAATCCAAAGGTTGCATGGCCATCCTGCTATCAGCCAAAAGCTCAAAGACAAACTCGTGGTAGTCAAAATAAAGTCAAGCAACTCATTCCAGCGCAAGACTATACCATTTCGACATACATTTTTGCAAAAACTTCATAACCAAGAGCAGAAAGAATATTCGTTTCATTATGTCGTGTAGGGAAGTCAATGTTATAACAATCAAATTCCAGGATATTCGCTTGGTGATAGTCTGTTATGTCAGAATGAGATTATGAAATTTGCAGGAGCAGTGTAGGGGAAAGATATGTATCCTCAACACTTATACAACATAAAGCGAGTAGAATTCATACTTTATTGTGGCTCCTCCTTTCCCAATTATTCCACCACATGAGCTGTTGGGCACAACTAGTCTAAATCTTGAGCGTGGTTCAGCATCACCACCATCTTCAACATAAAACTGATCCAGAAGAAGATAGCAGTTTAATCTATAGATCAAGAGAAGTATAAGAAACAGGAGTGGACATGACATTACCTCATCTAGCAATTTACCAAGAATAAGATCAACTGCCTTGAGTAAGTCATCGAGTAACCCAGATACCATCACAACTCTATCTGATGTTCCAGGGAAAAATTCAAAGTTGCGCGACAACTGAATTCTAGCCCCAGAACGAGATTGAAACTCAGTGATAGTTGAACCACCTTTTCCAATAATTGAACCGGCTTCAGCATTTGATAGAAGGAACTTGACATAAGTTGTCTTCTCCTCATGGTCTGGGAATAAGACAAGCATAAAAAGGAGGATTGTTAGACCTTTCTTGAGTACTTAGCAGAAACCCCTCTAAAGATGATATTCCGAGTTTAATGATTTTCAACAATAATTGCAAAATATAATAAAGAAACCTTTTTAAAATAGAACAAACTTTATTCTCGTTATCATGAACATAGATTGAAATGCTACCCGTACGTGTCCATCTTATCATACTGAGTAGCTTTGCAAACCTAACCCCCTAATAATGAGAATAAATTTTGTAGCCTCATTTCTCACATCCCTAATGCAGCAGAAGAGATATATTCCCATGGAGAGTGCCAAAAACTTTTGATATGTGATGCTTTATTACAGCCAATTAACGATACACTATCATGCCAATGCCACAAATTAAGTCAACCAGTAAATCACCAGCTTCTCATGCATAGTGTATATGCACATTTGTGATCTACAAAATTCCAAAATGAGAAGGAATGGAAGCGGATTTATATATAATACACTGGTTCATCAGAATCCAATACTTTTGGCTCAAAAATTGTATGTGTTAAAAATCTACTAAATAAGTAAAAATAATAATAAATATTAAAAAAAAATACAAAGTCGAGGGTCTATCGGAAACAGCCTCTCTGCCCCCATCGGGGTAGAGGTAAGGTCTGCGTACACATTACCCTCTCCAGACCCCACTTGTGGGATTTTACTGGGTCGTTGTTGTTGTTGTATAAAAAAAGTACAAAGAATAAATTTTGAAACTGGTAAATCAAATGGCCATCGATAGAATTTCGAACTCGAACCTATAAAGTTCAAATCCTGGATCCGTCTCGGAAGGAAAGTATAAGTATTGGAAATAGTTCTTTTAATTAGTAAAGCTTCAGTTTGTTAAAGACATTTATTTTGCTCAATATGGAGTTAAGAATCGAAAAGCTGGAGAAAAGTTTGCACTCATTCAATTTCTGATTCAGTCTCCCTTGGATGTTACCAATATATGTTCTGCTTTCATGGTGAAATACTGCAATCATACAAAACCTTTTGCCTCAGACTTTCACATGATGTTTTAAAGAAAGAGTAACTAGTATGATAGAAACTCATAAAGTGATATAGCTCGAACTTGTGAACCTTCCATACAGGGACTTCCTTGCGGCCAATTTTTGGCATACAATGTTCATCTTAAGGAACGGGATAGCTAAAGATGTTTCACCAAAGCACATTTTCGGCACATACAAGAAGGTTTTTACCTTTTTTATGCAGGTAAATAGATGGTAATAGTTGAATAATGAGGCTCAGGTGCCTCTAGTACAGAATTGGATATGAAAAACGCCTTCGAAAGACTAAGCACCTTCTCTATTAGTATTTCTAAAGGAAAAAGCTCCCCTCGATCCGTAATATCACGTGATTGAGAGACAGCATTGACGCATTTGAACTTCAGAATTAAGAGGCAAAATCATTAAAAGAACAGCAGCTCAATTTTAAAAATATGTAGGCTTCAATGAATGCATGATGCAAGGAAGCTCTTTGAGATAAAATAAGTATTGGCTACAATAGCATACTTTCAGCTAAAATCTTAAATAATATCATGAATGTTGAAGCAATTTCATGAAGGGTGTATATATTTTTATGTGTAGGTGTGTGTAATGTCCGTAGAGAAAATTAACATGAGGTTATCCATAAGATTCAAGGATCCTTTACAGTAGCAACTACTAAATCCATGGCACCTAGAAATGCCTACGAGGTAAATACCACAACAAATACAGTATTTTCTCATTTGAGGCATCAACAAGCGCAATAGCAGCCACAACAACTACGCCTCAGTCCCAAACAAAGGAGGGTTGCGGCAGGCTGACACCCAGTGTAACACTAGCCAATTTCATGATGAATCCTCACATTACAGATTTCAACAAGCGCACATCACGGAAAAAAAAGCAAGCCACGACATCTGATTGTGAGCTCAGATTTAGTCCACAGGTAGCAAATAAATAACTTCCATTTCGGATAATATGCCTCACAAACAGCAAATTTCTTCTATTCCCAGTTCCCTATGAATTTCCACAAATGCATTTGCCGATCTTCAAACTAAACATATTACTATTATCAACTCACAAATAGTCCATAAAATCACCAAAGGTCCCCCATCCTTAGGGTTTTAAAACAACAGTAATCAATACCTATACAAATATCAGTTCAAAACCTGTTCGCATTCGAAATTTCACATTGTACCAGTTTCCAGACGGAAATGGATCAAACACAACAGAATTCTAAAAGCACATTATCAAAAAATTCAAAAACTATAACTAAAAAAGTATTAAAAAAGCGACAATAGATAGCAGATCCAAAGCTAGTTATATTCACGTTACAACAATACACGGAAAATTTTGAAAATTATTTTAAAAAAAAGTGATTAGAGATATATAAAACCTTGAGAAGGAGGAGAAGAAGGCGGAGATTTGCGAGGGGAAGATTGCTCCAGCTGACTTTCAGCTGACGAATTGTAGTTCGATTCTGCTCCTGCTCCTTCCATTGCCATTTTCGGAGAGTATAATCACTGTGTGTGTGTGTGTGTTTTTAAGAAGAATGTGAAGAAGGTATTAGAAGAAGAGGAAATGGAAAGAGAGTGGAAGCATGTGCTGAAGAAGGGGAGTGAGAGGTGCTTTGCCGGGATGAAGAAGACTTTTCTGGTGTTTTATTTTAGACCTTGAAAACCACCTCTTTTGGACAACTACTCAGATTTCCGTTTTTTCTTCTTTTCTTTTTTTTATTTTATATTATTTTCTTTTTCTTCTTCTTATTTTGCATTTTGTTTTCTAGCTTGAGACTATCTAATAAAGGATGTGCTTGTGAGAGTTATTTCATAAATTATCATTCATCTTTAATTTTATTCAGCTAAAGTTATAAATTATTTTTGAACAAAAAAAATTGATTAACTTTATCTAAATATTACAAAAATTATTAAACTATCTTTTATAACTAAAAAAATTTATTTTAATATTGCTTAAATATCATAGAAATGTATGTCTCATTTGTTTCCTTTCAATGACTTTTTCCTTTTGGAATAAAGTTGAGTAATTTTTACAAAGATAGTTTAGTGACCTTCGTGATACTTAGGTAAAGTTGAATATTTTAAAAAATATATATAATTTGGTATTTTTTTGTATAAGAAAAATAAAAGTTACGTGATCATCCATAAAATTAACTTTGAACTAGAAAACTTACCTAACTGCTATTCTCTATTGGTTCCTTTACACAGTGGTTGAGCCACATGTAGTTGACACCTCTTGTTGGAAAAAAGTTATATTGTGTAGTTAGGTAAAATAAAAATATTTTTATGTATATACACTATATATTGACATTCTCTAACTTCTTATTGGATTTACTATTTTATATTTTGACCCCGTAAGTGAAAATTTTAGTTCCGTCACAGCCGTTACAATTTAGGAAGTAACTCCAAAACATATTCCTTTTCGTTCTATTAATAGCCGTTTGTACATAAAAATTATAATTTTTGAAAAAAGTTGTGTTAAGTTAAACATGATATTTGGAATTTGAAATTATGTTTAGATATGTATTTCACTTGAAAGAAGTTACAATTTTGTGAGTGGAGAAAAAGTTTTTCTAAAAATTAAAAAAAAAACTCATTTTCTAAAAAAAATCAAAAACTTGCAAAATTTTTTGGACAGGCACATTTTTAAAAATTTTACTTGAAAAAAAAAAGAAGAAAAAATATTATGGACAACCGGGCCTTCGACATTTGCATTACATATATTTGCACGTGAGTAAATGATGATTGCCAATTTTCCACACAGTTATAGGCACTACCGAACTAGCTGAGGCAAAATTCTCCGAGGGGCGGTTCGGTTTGAATACGGCTTATGTCGGGATAAGTCATATTGTAATAAGTTATGCTGAAATTAATTATGTTAGGATTGTTTTTATTCATTGTTTGGTATGTTGTATTAAAATGATAATTGCATAATTTATAAAAAGAAGATATAAGTTATCCCGGTACTAATTACCCCACCCTCTATAAGGTATAAGTTATTCTGGTGTTAATTTTAATCCCGGGATAACTTATACTTGATTTGTTAACCAAACAAAGTATTAAAGTGGTACTAAATTTTTATACCACCTATACCTGTTTATACCTCGTACCAAACGACCCCAGAGTGTACATTTAAAGCTTACCAAAAACAAGAGACTCCACACACATCTTGTATCCTGGTGCTATATCTAGTATTGGTAAATTGTTGTTACTTCCTATCTTTTTTTTTTTTTTTGGTTGCAGTTTTGAGATGGTTCAGAAATAGTTGGCAGAATTTTCCAAGTCAACTATAACATAAAATAGAACAGCTTGAGCTGGTAGTTTTTTTTTTTTTTTTGTGAAACAAGTAGTGTAGTTTTCAATTAATATTAGAAAAAAGTCAATTATATAAGTGTATTATCCCGAATAATTTATTTCGTTATTTAATTGTATTTATAATTTAACGGGAAAAAAATTCAAGTAGAACATGCAGAAGTAAAGATCGTGCGTGTATAAAATTTTCTCTATCATATGGATAGTTGAATACGTATTCAGAGAATAGGACGGATTCCACGATTTCTTAATCATTGGCCAGATCTATTTCACAAAGCCAGAAACTATTAACCAGTAATGATTTTGTATGAAATTATAAAAAGGTGGCATTTGGATTTTGTCTTAATTAAATTTCCAAACGAATAGAAAATACTTTTGGGAAGTTTGTGCGTTTGGATTTTTTAAGAAAAAATTTTAAAAAGTACTTGTACTAACTTATACAAGAAGGAACATTGAAGAGATTGTTTCAATTCCATTATACCGAGGATATTTTGATTGGCTTATTTTAAGTGTTTATTGGCTTTTAAATATTTTTTTAATTTTTGTGGTGTTTGGCATTAATAAAAATTACTTAAAACACTTTCTTTTAAGCATGAAAAGTACTCCCTCCGTTCACTTTTACTTGGCACATTTTAACTTTTCACGACCCTTAAGAAATAATAAATTAAGTGTATAATTTACCATGATACTCATATTAATTGATACATATTTTATTGGATTTGAGAAAATAATTTGAAATGAGTAATAAATAATGTGGGTATAATAGGGAAAAAATTGTTTTCTCTTCATATGCGTAAAGTGACAAGTAAAAATGAAAATCTATTTTTAGTATACATGTCAAGTAAAAGTGAATAGAGGGAGTACAAAAATAAGCTAAAAGTTGGGTATTACCAACTTATGGCTTATGACTTTTAGCTTAGGATTTCTTTTGTTTATATATAATATTTGAAAACTTATTTGTTAAAATTGGCCTAGTTTTTTGTATATTACCCGCCCTAAACAAGGATTGCTTACAATTTAGATACAATCCATTATTAGTGCCTTAAATTAGGGGATTCAGTTACACCATTTTCCTTTTTTTCTCTCCTCTCCTTTTTCCCTATTCTCTGCCGCCTCTCTCCGCGAACAATCCATTATTAATGTCTTAAATTATGGGATTTTGTTACACAATTAATTTCAGTTTTATGGGATTCAGTTACAGAAATTTAATGGGATACTTCGTATCTTCTTCAAAGCAAAAATCATGAAGCCACTAAGTGAAAATGCTTTCTTGTACCGTTAATTATCGACTGCCTTGCACGAGAATTATATCAAATATTTCACATAAATATTTTACAGATCACTTTCATGTCTTTTAAACATGAGGCTTACAATAATGTCAAAATCAGTGTTTTAAAAGGCGAGGGCGTGAGCGAGGCGTTTTACTTAATACGGGGCGAGGCGAAAGTTTCGAGGCATGGGGCGTAAGTCCCACGAATCTTTAATTTTTTAAATTTATGAATAAATAATAGTATAGCATTATAACACAATAAATATAAAGAGATGCATTAAAAGGTCAAGGAAACTAAAAAGAATAAAGAAACGCATTTAAAATAAAATTTTAGCATGCTTTACAAGTATAAATAATACAATATTGTTAAAGTTACTATGAAATATAAATAAACTCCAACCTCTTAACTTTCAAACAATTAAAATTATAATTTCTTAAAAATATTATCAAACTGCATATTTTACCTCTTTAAAAGTAAATACACAATAAATTTTTCAATACTATAATTTAAAATATTACTCCTTCATGAGTAAATATAAAATTATTTTTAAATAGTAAAATAAAAAATTTATGATAATTTTGAGTGACATGGAACTAAGACATGTAGATCTATGTAAATTTTGGTTATCTATTTTTAGAAGAAATATTCAAATGATATTCACCCTCAAGATGTTGTTAATTAGTAAGTATGCAATAATATATTTCGTTATTTGAATCATTCACAGTTTTTATATTTCTATAATAAAAAGAACTTTAATCATTCATTTGTTAAAGAATTTTGATAGTTAACAGTGCAAATTAGTGAATTCAGTACATGATTTGCATAGGAACTGTTAGGCGAGTCCCGAGCGTTGAGCGTTAGGCATGTTTAGGGCGCACCGTCGGGCGCTTGGGGCGTAAGCCTCAGAGAACTAAGCCCCACACATGAGTCTTAAGGCGTTTTGATAGTGCCCCGCCCCGGGACGAGTCCCGAAAAAACCTTTTAAAACAGTGGTCAAAATACCTATGCCTTGACTACTCAATATTTGTTAATTCAAGATAATCTTTGCTAATTTTGAATCCATTTTGAGTTCATGAATTTATTTCGTCTCTCACTTTGGACTAATGATGTTCATATACAGTTTTTAGAGAAAGGTAAAAATGTCCGGGTGAGAAGAACAATTAATTATACAGTATACAACTTATCCACAACTTTCATATATTATATTTATCCAGTTAAATACAATTACAATATCACACAACCTAAATACAACTTTCATACAAATTTTATACAATATGTATTTTGTACATGGTTTGTACATATTTTTTATATGGTGTGTACTTCTTCCTCTCTGAAATTCCAATCAAAACTTCCTTTCTTAATACATTTTTGATACATATAAATAACTTTATGTAATAAAGACATTATTTATAACTTAAATACAAATTTCACGTAACGATTCATATATTATATAATTATTTTTTAATTTTCATACAACATTCAAATAAAAAAAATATATAACTACAACAGAATACAATTTAAATATAAATTATATACAACTTTAACACAAATTCGTAACTATTGTGTGTCATGTGTTCTTCTTCTTCGAATTTCAATCTAAAATTCAGTTAAAAATCAAGTCTAATATTCACCAAACACCCTCAAAATTGAGATATAAACTCCAAACAATATTCCCAATTATTTGCAACAACACCCAATCCAAACAAACAATGATTTTTGAAAATTCAAATTCGAATTCAAAGCTTCAAAGTTTTTTAATGGTTGTTAGTGGTGGAGAGTCAAACACCTTCAAAATTTATTAATTGACAATTTCAATTTGAATACTAATTATGCAACATGAAAGGAAATTGCTAAGTTAAAACTCTATAGTAAAACGATTGGAATCCACTGATGAATTCCATTAAAAATATATACAACATGAAAGGATAAAAAGTAGAGAATATCTAGGAAGAAAAATTGGGAAAAGAATAGAGAATGAGAGATAGAGAGACAAAGAGAGACAAAGAGAGAAAGAGTGAGAGAGAGAGAGAGAGTGTGTGCAGGAGAGAGAACAAGGATGAGAAATAACTAATTCCATATTCAATTCCTAATATAAAGGGAAACTCATTTAAAGCTAATTTGTATATAATTGGTATTATTATACGCTAAAAGTCTATATAAGATATAGAAGGCAAAATATGATAAAATAAATAAAATAAAGAAAAACCTGGTGGCTCGGTTGATTGGCACTCCTGTAGGCTCATCTTGTATAGGGCCATGTAATTAAGTTAAAACTTGATTAGGGAAGGTAATAAAGTTTCATATGTAATATAGGAAGGTAAAATCTCTTTAGCTTATAAGATACTCCCTCCGGTCCACAATATCTGACATTTTGGCCTTTTGATTTAGTCCAAAATAAGTGTTCTTTTACATAATCAAGAAGATATTAATTTTATTTTCCAAATTTGCCTTTATTTACAAATCGCAATATATCAAGTTAACAATATGGAAATTTTAGTTAAGGGTTTAATTAAAGTAATTTTTTTTCAAGGAGTTAGAATTTCCTTAAGGGGTATGCCAAAGCAAAAAAAGTCACTTATTATGAACGGGGGGAATAGTTTTTAGAAGCAAATCCAAAACAGCCTCATAGATTACACAGACGATTGGAAACTGCTATCTGATACATCGAAAACTACATTATACTCCCTCCGGTTCACTTTAATTGATTTTTTAGTCTTTCGTTTGTGGTCCACAATATTTAATTTTTTCACATATCAAGAAGGAATTAACTTATTTTTTTCAAAGTTGCCCTTGGAATAAAGAGCAAACAAGTATTTGTTATATTTTAATGAATAAATTAAGGTTAATATAGTCATTTTTATTGTTAATTAATGCTAAAATGTGACTTCCTTAATATGTGTGAAAACCATCAAAAATCAATTAAAGTAGACCGGAGAAAATACCTTTTACCTAGTTATGAAATTGAGGTAAGGCCATAGGCGGATCCGGGATTAATTTAAATTCTATGGAATCAATCTAGTTTTTAATATTGAAGTCATTATATTTTTTAAAATTATGTGTTTATTTACTACATATTGCAACGTAATAAATATTTGTATATAGATATATCTATCTATTTATCATACTATATTACAAGCATGAAGATTTTTGGGTGAAGTTAATTTACCATAATAACCTTTAAAAGTTAAATCACAATATTACCTTCACTTAAGAACAATACTTAACTTTCCCATACGTGTTGCAAATATACGTTTTATGTCAACCTAAAAGATAAAATTGTACTGCAATAAATTACTATTAATTTCTATAACGATTCTTAATTGTTGTCCAACTACGCACTTCTCTTTGTTTCTATCAAAATCTGGGGAATTTGTGAAGTTGGTAATCTCAGACGTTATTAATAAGATGAAAAAGAATCGATTATGATTCCTATGCTTTTATTGTACTTTTCTTTTCTTATCAAACATGGTAGATATAATCAATTTCCAATATCATGCTACAGTTCTTCCCTACAACATGCATCTCCTTATTTTCTCCCCAACCCTTCTTTTTTATTACCTTTTTATATCAGCTATGTCTAGATATTATATAATTGTTAGTTTATGTTTTTTCATTAATAATTTACTGTGTATTGTTTCTCTAATAGCTAATTTTTCTTGCAGATACGAAATGCAATTCATCGGGTACAATTAAGTCTTCAAGGTCCCTGAGTTACATCTTCTGGTTGTGGTTTTCAAATACTCCGTTAATTAAATTATAGAAATCTTACTTCTCCTCTAATGAACTCTTTTTCTTGAAGGCCGGTTGACTTCTCGGATGTTCTATATTCATCTAAGGTACTATAAGCTTCATCATAAGTGTTATATTTATTTCTTATATATGCATGCTACAATCTACATAAGTTGTAAAATTATATGTATTCATTTTGAAGTATGAATTTTGAATTATGAATCCAGTTGTTTCTAACTAGATGCATTATTTATACTTGGAATGATGTTTTTTGTTATTTGTTACCTGTCCATGGATCTATATATTAAAATTCTTAATTATTATCATCTTAAATCCTATTTTTTCTGTTTTATATGTAAAGAATGCTTTTATCAGAGGATACGCCATCACGAAAGATTGTAAAATGATTTTTGAAGCAATGGAACAAACCGGAGGAAGAATACTAAAGTGAATTCATGTCACTTAACGTCTCCTTTTGCTCGTAAAAGTCTGCTCTTCTTATTTGGTTTATTTTGCTCAAATCCAGTAACAACCCCCAGATAAAAGAAACCTCAGTGGATTTAGTTTATGTTCGACAGTGTTATTGCTTTCCAGTTGTTTTGTTCCTTGTTAACCAATTACAAATACTATCTTCCCCATACATGTGGCCAAAGGATATGATGTCTCTTTGTGCCTATATTTAAAGGAGACCTAGCAAATGTATCTATGGAGTATAATTTATACCCCTAAAATCTTAAATCTAATGCACTTATTCTTATTTATCATATTTTATTTTCTTTATTTGTTTTTTTCTTTTTTCTCCTTTAGCTATGAATTTACTTTTTGCTTTCGGGATGAAATGAAAAGGTCTGCTTCCATTATTAGAGTTGTAATATTCCTTTTCTTTTCTCTATAGAGCAATAAACATTTAAAGAATATGGGTTAATTTTGTGTAACACTTGCTTGGGATAATTGTTTCCTTTTGATAACTGTTGTAGCTTTAAGGTAATGTTTGTTCATTATATTTTTGTAATTCAATAGAACGAAACATGAAGAATATATTTAGACAAAAAAAAAAGGAGAAAATATGGAAGTCTTGTTTTAGAAGAAACTAGTATTAGAATACGTGCGTTGCACGTGTAACTTATCTTAATAAATATATATTTGTGAAAAATTACATAAATAGTACGTACTATATTAACAAATACCGTTTGAGTTATAAAATAAAAGTTAAAAAATGTGAGTTCCTAAAAATGACGAGCATTGATCATATTTAACTAACTCAACAAATAAAGAAATAATGACAATAGAAGTCCTCAATCATCTTAGTCAATATTTGTGTCAGCTTTACAATTTCATTAGTACATTTTCACAAGTTATCGTGCTTAAGAGATTTTTCTTTTTTCAAATCCTTTTGAAAAGTATATACTCTCAAGTTTATTTTAGAAAACACAAACGGAATCAGTTAACTGACAAAATGTATTTTTTTCACAAACAAAATGTAAAATTATCTATTTCTTTAATAAAAAAAAGTACTATAAAAATTATAATTTAACCCAAGAAAAAGAAACAAATTATGAGGATTTGACCAAACAAGTTGTATGTTTGCGAGATGAAGGTGTCGAACATTATCAAGAAGATTAAAGTCTTATATTCAATTGAAAAAACCTATTATATAGCATTACGGTGCAGATCTAGACGACATATTTTAGATCTGTAGCAATTATTATTGACATCCATATTCCATAATTATAAATTTTTAGTGACATCCATATTCCTAGCATCTCCAATAATGATGCCAATTTCTTCTTCTTCTTTTTTATAGTTTTGATCCATGCACTCTATCAATTGTACCTTGTTATATTTTTTTAAACGATTACTTTTTAGTAAATAGTTAAGTCTTATGTTTCTAATTTTATGTTAAAAAAAATCGTTAGATCTTTTTGCAAAAGTTCACAGAAATTAAACGTGCTAAGCACTGATATTTCTCATGTAATACACATAATAAAGTTTATAATATAAATATAGTACTTATAAAAAAACTACAAGAATATCATTTAACTTGATTTGTAATTACACACTTGAATTGATAGTTATATAGAAACCACAAGAACATTTGTCACTACAAATTCATGAAGTCATTTATTATTAAAAAACTACCCGAACAATCTAAGATTTAGAAAGTTTATCTCAAATATTGTTTTTCTTTTTTAACTACAATAAATTTGACTTTTTTATTAGGATATTAATGGGTATCCTAGTTATTGTCTTATTATTTTTTCTTTTTAACCAACGAAAAAAATTGACGGTGCACTCTTTGTAGTATTAAAGATAGCAATTAAAGAAGGAGAATCTTACTTCTTCTGTTAATTATTTTTTTATGCTACGGCATTATTTTTTTCAAAAAGATAATGTATTTGTAGTTACTATTTTATCCATTATAAAGTGTACTAACAAAGGGTAAAAAAGACGAACGATATTTCGCTAAGAATCTTCGTTCTTTTAAAATAGTATAGATATAGATTCTAGCAATCGATTGCATATATTAATATTTATTAGAGTATTAAAAGAGTGAAGAAAATTACTAACAAAAAGGAGATAGTAAAGGATAGTCATTTTCCAACTACGAGGTTTAGAATCAACCGCAAATTTAGAAGCCTCACATACTATGCAATAAAATTTAAAAAAAAATATTGATATTAAATGCAAAATTGAATACATCATACACTAGGTAAAGATGAAAAGACTAACCAATAGCTTGAAGTCAAGTGGAATTAATGTGAGAAATTCTCTTACATATATTGTAATTGATATTTTATGTGATTTGATTTTAGTGGTAGTTTCACATTTTAATACTGTGACAAAAAATATAGTCATTCGAATAGGATGACTAAAGGTCAACGCGGTGGACAAAGTATTCTGCGTTTACGTAAGGTTTGGGAAGGGTCGCACCCCATGGGATGTGATGTAAGCAACCTACCCTAATGCAAGCATTAGTAGCTGATTACACGACTTGACTATTCATCAATTTTAGCATGTGTTTTTGCTTTCAAAATTTTGATTACTTATTGTGCGCAAGATTTAATATTATCTTTTCCGTTTTAAGAAGCTTTCAACCAATTGACATGAAACACACGTGCAATGCACGTGTCCAGAAACTAGTACTATATTAAAAGCACGAAGCCCCTTAGCGAAATATCGTTCGCCTTTTTACCCTTTAAAAATAGATTTTATATTGGTTATAATTGTAGTTTAATTATTATACTAATATTTAAGACTTTCAAATTAACTAAATTTGGTTAATAAATCTTCTCTTATTCGAACTGCATATATAAAAACTCCTAAATTTTAGGAATTTAAAACCTACATAAAAATTTACTTATAAATCTTTTCCTTAAATAAATTATGTAAAGTAATTGTGACTTTTTCTTATGTGTATTAGACAAAATGTATATAAACGTGTTAGAAATCTGCTAATAAAATTTTAAAGCTAATTTTAAGTCTTCAAAAATTGAAGATTACTATAATATGTAAACAAAACTTACAACACACTCGGTCGAGTATGAAAATATATGTAAATAAGTTTAATACGACATGCTTACGTTTAGAAAATAATAGTAGTATTTTAATTTAAAGTAATAAGTACTATAATGTACTTTAAGTTAATTATTTCAGAAAGTTGAGTACATATCGTAAATTTATACACATATTAAATACACAAATCCAATTACAATACTCGAAAAGTAAAATACAAATAGGATAAATTCATATATTGAAATTAACAGATATAAATTAGATACATTTATTCATAAGTAATTTAAGGTAGTAGTTAAAAGAGCTAAAAGAAAACATAGAGAATGGATGTATAAATGGATATTCCTTACTGAATTAGCTATATAGAATCAATATTCTTTGTTGAAATAAATTTACACATTTATTTTAATTTTAAAATAATATTTATATAATTTTTTAAAAGTTTTATACTCATTAGATATGTTACATGCGCAATGCGCGTACCGTAAGACACTAAGACTAATTTATAGTAAGTAATAAGTATCAAAAGTAGTGTATTTAGATAAACACAATACACATAACCTTAAATTCGCCATGGGTGAGGCATTAAAAGTCTATGCTAAATGTCGTACTATTGTAACGATCCGACCGGTCGTTTCGAGAGTTGTAGTCATGTTTCCCAATTTAGTGCTCCTTTTGTGCTTTACAGCTGTTATATGACTTACCGGGTTAGTCGGTCCGGGTTCGGAAGGATTTCGGAATGAATTGAGATACTTAGTCTCAAGGTTGGAGGCTTAAGTTGGAAAAGTTGACCGGATGTTGACTTATGTGTAAACAACCTCGGATTTGACTTTTGATGGTTCCATTAGCTCCGTTGGATGATTTTGGACTTAAAAGCGTGTCCGGATTGTGATTTGGAGGTCCATAGTGGAATTAGGCTTAAAATGCCGAAAGTTAAATTTTTGGGAAGTTTGACCGGGGGTAAACTTTTTGATATCGGGGTCGGATTGAGATTCCGAAAGTTGGAGTAAGTCCGTGGTGTCATTTGTGACTTGTGTGTAAAATTTGGGTTCAATCGGACATGGTTTGATAGGTTTCGACGTCGGTTGTAGAAATTAAAAGTTTCAAAGTTCATTATGCTTGAATCTATGTACGATTCATGTCTTTTATGTTGTTTGAGGTAATTTAGGGTTCGACTAAGTTCGTATGATATTTTGGGACTTGATAGTATGTTTGGTTGAGGTCCTGGGGGGCCTCGGGTTGATTTCGGGTGGTTAACGGACCAAAGTTTTGAAGTTGAAGAATTTCTGAAGTTTTGCAACTACTGGTGTAATCGCACCTGCGGAGTGGGAACCGCAGATGCGAGCTCGCTGGTGCGGGGTAGGGTTCATAGATGCGGAGTCTGAAGAGAGGTGAGTAGAAGGTCACAACTGCGAAGGTTTTTCCACACCTGCGTGACCGCAGATGCGGCAGGAGGACCGTAGAAGCGGAAAGGGGCAGTGGAGTTGGGTTCCATAGAAGCAGAGGTTTTCTCGCAAAAATGAGTCCGCAGAAGTATAGAGAGGGACCACAGGAGTGGAAGGAACAACATATGTGGTTGGTCGGTCGCTTCTATGACGCCACAAAAGTGGCTAAGTTGGCCGCATGTGCGAAAAGCCTGGGTAGAATATAAACGTTGGGTTCCAAGAGTTTTATCATTTTTTGACTTTGCAAACTCGGATTTAGGCGATTTTTAAGAGGGATTTTGAAGGGATTCTTGAGGTAAGTTACTTGTGGTTAAATTTCTTCAATAATTATGTTTTCTCATTGATTTTTCCACCTAGTTGGTGTATTTTTTAGGTGTAATTTGGGGAATTGAGGCTAGGGATTTAGAGAGTTTGATTTGGGGATTTGGGTGGCAATTTGGTGTCGAATTTTGATAAATTTGGTATGGTTAAACTCGTGGTTGGATGGGCTTTCAGGTTTTATAAATTTTATTGGATTTCGAGACGTGAGCCCGGGGGCCGGCTTTGAAACGATTTCGAATTTTTGAGTTATACCTTCGTAATTTCTTATGGAATTTATTCCTTTAGCCCATATTGATTGTATTGTGCTGCTTATGGCTAGATTCGGGATATTTAGAGGCCGATTTGCGAGGCAAAGGCGTGTTGGAGTGAAGTTTTGCTCGAATTGAGGTAAGTAACACTTCTAAACTTGGCTCTGTGTCGCGACCCAAATCCCGATCGTGATGGCGCCCAGCACACTACTAGGCAAGCCCGACCATTATTCAACACTTAACCCAATTTATCAAAAATAGCGGAAAAATATATCAATTAAGCAAGATTAAAGTACTGAAGATTTTAACAAAATACACAATATAATCTCACTAGGACCCGGTGTCACGAATCTGAGCCTCTAGAATACAGAATATCATCCTAATACATGGTATATCCAAAGTCTGATAATGCGGAAATAAAGAGATAGGATAGGAGGGAGAAGATCAATGGCTGCGAACGCCGTGCAGCTACCTCGATACTCCCAGAGGCTGGATCTGCTGATCAACTGGATCTACTGAGCCTGAGACTGCCCTGGATCTGCACACAAGGTGCAGGGAGTAAAGTGAGTACTCCGACCCAGTGAGTAATAAAAGTAACTACAGTCCGAAGATAAGAAAATCCAGTAAATACACAAAGTAAGCTAAAATCCAAATATACAGCAACATATGGAACTGAGCAGCTAAACACCAGTATAAATACAAATACATGAATGCAATGCAATGCATATGATGGTACATTCCAGTACCCACTGCGGCGTGCAGCCCGAGCCATCCATATTTATTTATCGTCGACGACGCTCACTGGGGGTGTGTACAGACTCCGGAGGGGCTCCTACAGCCCAAGCGCAATATCTTGGTCAGTCATTGTTACCTGACCGGTCAGCCATTGTTACCTGACCAATTTATATCATACAGTGCCATTGTTACCACTGTTCAAGTATATCATCCAGTGTCATTGTTACCACTATTTCAAGTATATCACATAGTGTCATTGTTACCACTGTTTCAAGTATATCACACAGTGTCATTGTTACCACTGTTTCAAGTCACTTTATAATCAGTCCAAAAAATAATATAATAAGCCCCTTGGGCATTTACAAAACAGAAGTTCCCAGCCCCGGAATACATTTAAAAATATCATTTAAGTTTTCAACACTTAGAATTATGGCTGAGTTTGCAAAACAACATTTAAAACCTTGGACTGAAATTAAATGATATGCAAATCATGCTAAGCAGTAATATCAATCCTTGAAGGATTTTACAAATTGGCACAAGGCCCCAAACATGGCATCAAGCCCCGTAATATCAATGAAGTATGTGTATCAATCACCAGTATAGTATAAACACCACACGGGATGGACCAAGTCACAATCCCCAATAGTATCCGACCCCGCACTCGCCATGGAGTGCGTGTCACGCCTCAATATAGCGTTACGATGTGAAAGTACGGGGTTTCAAACCCTCAAAACAGTATTTACATCTATTACTCACCTCAAGATGGCCAAAAGTCTACTCCGCGATGCCCTTTCCTTTCGAATCGACCTCCTCGCGCGTCGAATCTTGCCAAAACCACAAGGAATATATTACCATAGACTAAGGGAATATAACTCAATCGAAAAGACTCGAAAAATATCAAAAATCACGAAATTTGCAAAACCCGAGCCCCGGGCCCACTTCACGAAAAATTACGAAACTCACATCACCGGATTTTTCGTCTCGCTACGAGTCCGTACATATAAAATTTACCAAAATCGAAGTTCATTTGACCCCTCAAATCACCAAATCTTATTTTCAAATTCTTAGGCCTAAATCCTCAATTTTTCTACAATTTTCATGCTCAAATCCATACATAATTGATGTACTTAACTCAAAATAGGTGGGGATAACTTACCTTCACATTGATGATGAAAATCCCCTCTTGAAGCTCCCCAAAAATCGTCCATACTTTGAAGAAATGAAGAAAAGTGAGCTAAATCCGTGTATAAAAGAATCTGTATGTGCTTCATCGAGTTGTACCTTGCACTTGTGCAATACCAGTTGTACATCCTATTAAAATTGTTCCTTGTCGGACACCTTCTGTTTAAACACCCATAACGTCTTGTATAAATATCCAAATGACAAACGGTTTGAAGATTTAGAAACTAGACTCAAAGATCTTTAATTTGATAGGTTGTACACCATATAACTCTTTATATATCCCGAGATATGAGCTTCTAAATCGGCTCCATGAAATCAGAAAATTTCTGGAGAAACTGCTCCACCAGTCATCTTTAATCAATCATAACTTTCTCTACAAATGTCCAAATTACTATTTCTTTAGCTTTCTGGAAACTAGATACGAAGGGATACAACTTTCGTTTTTGAATCATTTCAAAATTCCTTGTAGATCAAAAGATATAGGTCTCCAAAGTACGCTCCACGACTGCACATTGTTGTCCAAAGACAGCTTAGCAGCAGAAATTGCAGCAACTTTTATTTTCACTAAAAAGGCTCTAACTCCCTCATACAAACTCGAAATTAGAAGATTCTTGTTCCTATGAGTCACAAATAATAATACGAACATAACCCTTCAATCGAAACTCAATTCGGAGCTTGTTTGCCCAGTTCAATACCCATTTCGCTCGTTAAACAATTAACTCACATTTCACGTCAAAAACCCAATCGCGACTTGATGAAATTAAACCAAAATATCCAGATCAGTCCTATAATTCATGATTTAAATTCTGAAAGTCTCGAAATCAAATTTGGATCTCTAAAACTAAAAATGGACCCTTGGATCATTACATGTTTATGCTCAAAACGGCAAAAATCTTCCAAAAACTCTTTCAAAACTTATTCGAGCCTCATGGGACCCCGACCAAAAATGTCAACATAATTCATAACATCATTAAAACCTGCTCAAATCATCAAAACACCTCAAACAACATCAAATTACCCAAAACTCATCGAATTCAAGCCTAAGTTTCCAAAAACTTCCGAAAATACACTTTCGATCAAAAACCCGACCAAACGATGTCCGAATGACCTGAAATTTTGCACACACATTACAAATGACATAACAAAGCTACAGCAATTCTTGGAATTCCATTCCGACTCCCGGATCAAAATCTCACCTATCAACCGGAATTCGCCAAAATACTAACTTCGCCAATTCAAGCCTAATTCTACACCGGACCTCCAAAATTACTTCTGATCACACTCCTAAGTCACAAATCATCCCCCGAAGCTAACCGAATCATCGGAATTCAAATCCGAGCCCTCTAACACATAAGTCAACGTTCGGTTGACTTTTCCAACTTAAACCTCCTTAAAAGAGACTAAGTGTCTCAAACCTTACCAAAATCATTCCGGAATGACTTCAAATTTTGCACACAAGTCACATTCGACATTACGGACTTGCCCCATCTTTTGGAACCGCATTCCGACCCCGATATTAAAATTTCCACTTCCCGTCGAATTTTCTCAAAAACCTTCAAATTTCTATATTTAGCCAAATGACTTCAAAATGACCTCCGGACATCCGAATTCACTTACGATCGCGCTACCAACTCCAGAATCACCATACGGATCTATTCCCAGACTCGAAATCCCAAACGGACATCTATAACACTGAAATGCCTTCCAACCCAAATTTATGAAATTCTTCTAAAGTACTAACTTTCACAATATATGCCGAAATGCTCACGGGTTACCCAAAACCAAATCCGGACATACGCCCAAGTCCGAAATCATCATACGAACATGCTGGAACTTTCAGATCTCAATTCCGAGGTCGTTTACTCAAAATTCTAATCCTAGTTCATTTCTTCAATTTTAAGCTTTCAAAATGAGAATTTCCATTTAAATTTGACTCCAAACTTCCTGAATTTTAATTCTGACCATACACACAAGTCAATATACCTGAGATGAAGCCGCTCATGGCCTCAAACTGCTGAATGACGCGCCGGAGCTCAAAACGACTGGTCGGGTCGTTACAATCTCCCCCACTTAAATATACGTTCGTCCTCGAACGTGCTGAGAACTACACTGAAGTAGTCTGAAATCACTTGTTTAACACATCATGCACCTTCCCATGCTACCACTACTCCGTTGAGCACATTAGCTCGATAATTCTGTAGATATACTTATTTATTCAAGCAAATAAGCCATTAGGCCCAATTCCAACATCCTGAATTTCCCTGCCAAGCCTGTTTCCATCATACGACCACCATATCAATCTCCACACGTTGTACCCAAACATGACTGCATAACTTTGCTGAATTCACACTTTGCATCACTTTACTTCATAGAACCACAATAACATTCTTTAAACATAATAGTCGAAATTCCACGAATCTGATGCTCCCATTGCATCTCATGATCTACACAGGTCTTGCTCTAGTTTTTTTTTCAACACCGATACGACTGAAGAGATGTGTCAAAATTCACAACCAACTGCTGAATCAACAATTCATTGGATCTACACTCCTAACAAGTTCTATTACCTTGTCCCAAACCAAAGAATGATCTTTGCTCTATAATATACTTCATATAATCAGTTTGCACTGACCCCAAATCTAGTAACCTCGTCTCACCCAGTATGAACGGCTCAGGCAATAATCCACCTACAAAAATCCCACAAGATGCCACAATGTGCCAATATGCTATCAATTCGAACGCGATACAAAAGGAAGGCGAACTCTAGAAGGAACTACTCAACTCGCACACTAACATAGACTTCCTCAGAAAACAAGGAAACAGAACACACAAAAGCAAATATGGGCACTGAACTGAACATCACACTGTTGCGGCGTGCAACCCGATCCAAACAACATACCCATGGCGGTGTGCCACCCGATCCACATATAGAACTCACATAAGGAGATATACGTCGAGCTGAATAGCTCATCACATCAAAATACCGAACATCGGTCATAAACACACTAAGGTGCATAATATCATTCCCAAGGAAACATATAGCGTTATAGGCTACAAACTCAAGCACAACTGAGGTGCGATACATGATCTAAGTCTCATCCTGCTCATATAACATCACCGCTGAGCGGAACCTCAACACATAAGGAATTTACCAAGCCGTCTCACAACTCATACGGTGCAATATATCTTTACATGAATTAACTGACCACGAAATAAGACTGCGACTATCCTTCCATAAAGAGCGCATTGCTGAAATAAACACAACTGGCCTGACGTAAGGCTCACTTCCACATTTAAATCTATCCACCGACCTCAAGTCGATCCTGATCGTGCCAAGCTAGGCCAATAATCTTTCACAGGTCCATAACCCAATAAACAGAGTGCCCTCCAGGCATAAATTCTCAAATGGATGATATTACCAAAATCCTCATACTTGGTTTAAATTTCTAATTAATCAAGTGACTACATGTCACACTTATACAATATTCCTATGGGACAAGCTCCCACCATCTTCCGAAATAATTAACGGGTCTGCACATCCAAACCATCGGCTGCACTAACGCTGAAAAGCGATCAAGAATCCCTAACCAGGATGCAAAGCCTTTCTCACAGAACACCGACCTCAGGTGATACTGACGTCAATACCCATCTTACTCAAAACACTGAAACTCATATACTGCTCATCCGAGATCGTGACATCACAGTCATTGACCAAACTGCAACCTTGGTCCTTACTTCAAATTCCATACCACTCACTGCACCTCACGTGCCAATATACGATAGACGCGATTTCCATCACAACTCTGGAACCGCCGATAGGCTAATACTTCATCACATAAGACTTTCCATTTAACTCACTTCAGGAGAACTATAGCAGCATACAGGCGAATCCTCATAATCGTCGAATATGCCAATCTCTAAGTAGTTGTCCAAGCCACCATAACACTTTCTGGGATCCGCCTACTCATAATAGGCCCTAACAAAAGAATGCTTCAGAATAACATCAATCACTGCGGCCGACAAGCCTCACATGCATAACTCGATCACGCTGAACGAACCGATCACTGACACCAGTATACCAACTCAACTATGGCTAATCAATCTACTTCCTTCCAATTTATCCTTGATTGCCTTAGAAATAATAATATCTCCCTTTAACACCTAACTTATTTCAACCAAACTCACCCCGAGTGACCTTAAATCACGAGACCATGCTGTCTCAAATACCATGACCATTTCATGTCTCTCAAATGCTACACCGCAAGTCAAAACATCATAGAACATTCTGTGCCTTTCTTCATAAGCTGCTTCAAAAGCTTGACTCTTAACCGTACTTATAGACTCAAAATCATTAGGCACCACACTTTACCTCTTGAATTAACTAGGACCGCTATTGAGAGCCACCCAGCTCTGACTTGGCCCCGAATGCAACCAACTCTACTGAATTTTATAACATATGAATACCCTCTCGATAAAGCACCCAGAGGGATCACTTCCCTCGAAGCCTGCACCTATACGAGGCATAAATCATGAATCTTCCCTCAAGTCTGAACATGAGCCAATAAGGCTAACCATAGCATGCATCCAACAATTCATTTACTCAAATTACCACTCATGGTCCTTTTCCGTAGCTGCAATAACCCACCAATACGCCAATAACCAGAATTCACGCAGGTAATAAACCGTGCAATCAGCTAATCAACAGCAAGCTCCCCAACTTGGCTCGAAGCCATAGATCACAACACATATACTCGATTGCTGGCGTAATATCATGGTGAGATTAAACTCACTCCATCATAAGCTCGTGGAAACACGAATCATCTGGAATTTTAACTCTTCTGCAATTTTTGCATTTACTCACACAACAGCTAAGCCCACTTACTAAGTCCTAAATTTTTCAAAAATTTCGGCAGAGCCTCCTTTGTAATTGGTCCTATCCACCTGCCAGAGAATCACCAAAACCATCCTAACAACACATCCACAACTTGACAAAGCATCACAATGCATATCAATTACATAAATCTAAATTGATACATGGACATGCGTTGCACCTATTTGAATCATAACACATAGAAAATACCCTTCAACCCTCCATTATTGGGCTATTCAACCAAGTAGGAACATATTCTTCCTTTAATATTTTCGACCTTCAAGGTGGTCTCCTTGACTCAACGATTTCGTCATAATACATTTACGGAAGCGATCTCAGCTCCCAGACTTATCTAACTAGGAGACACGAAAAATATTCTTCACGCGCCCATAACTCGGGCTACTCAACAAATCACAATAAGAAACGAATCACTTAACAGTTCATCTACTATCCAGTAGGCTTCTTCGCCACTACCAAGTCGTACAAATACACCTCGCAACACTAACATACTCATCACGTGGATATCCAACCGCCATTCCGGCTAACAAGGACAATAATGAACATATGAGTTCAAAACACTTGCTCACAAAATCAGCACCTCGGTGCTCAAGCCATTGGCAAAGATTTGGCCTCAAGTCCTCCTGACTGGTCTAACTTCAAACTCACAGAGATTACACCTCGCCCCTCGATCGGGGAATCAAAAGCCATCGAGACACATCTGATACTGAGCGCCCGTTGGTGCATACGATCACGCGGAAGGAATTTCAAAAGTTTCATTTCAAGCTGAATCGATGACGCACGATAAGAATTCAAGAATGTGAAGTTTTCCTAAAGGTTCTGCAGCCTCCCGAGGATAAGTACAGACGTCTCCGTACCGATCTGCGAGACTCTACTAAACCGGCTCATGACTCATGAGACCAAGTAACCTAGGCTCTGATACCAACTTGTCGCGACCCAAATCCCGGTCGTGATGGCGCCCAGCACACTACTAGGCAAGCCCGACCATTATTCAACACTTAACCCAATTTATCAAAAATAGCGGAAAAAATATCAATTAAGCAAGATTAAAGTACTGAAGATTTTAACAAAATACACAATATAATCTCACTTGGACCCGGTGTCACGAATCTGAGCCTCTAGAATACAGAATATCATTCCAATACATGGTATATCCAAAGTCTGATAATGCGGAAATAAAGAGATAGGATAGGAGGGAGAAGATCAATGGCTGCGAACGCCGTGCAGCTACCTCGATACTCCCAGAGGCTGGATCTGCTGATCAACTGGATCTACTGAGCCTGAGACTGCCCTGGATCTGCACACAAGGTGCAGGGAGTAAAGTGAGTACTCCGACCCAGTGAGTAATAAAAGTAACTACAGTCCGAAGATAAGAAAATCCAGTAAATACACAAAGTAAGCTAAAATCCAAATATACAACAACATATGGAACTGAGCAGCTAAACACCAGTATAAATACAAATACATGAATGCAATGCAATGCATATGATGGTACATTCCAGTACCCACTGCGGCGTGCAGCCCGAGCCATCCATATTTATTTATCGTCGACGGCGCTCACTGGGGGTGTGTACAGACTCCGGAGGGGCTCCTACAGCCCAAGCGCAATATCTTGGTCAGTCATTGTTACCTGACCGGTCAGCCATTGTTACCTGACCAATTTATATCATACAGTGCCATTGTTACCACTGTTCAAGTATATCATCCAGTGTCATTGTTACCACTATTTCAAGTATATCACACAGTGTCATTGTTACCACTGTTTCAAGTATATCACACAGTGTCATTGTTACCACTGTTTCAAGTCACTTTATAATCAGTCCAGAAAATAATATAATAAGCCCCTTGGGCATTTACAAAACAGAAGTTCCCAGCCCGGAATACATTTAAAAATATCATTTAAGTTTTCAACACTTAGAATTATGGCTGAGTTTGCAAAACAACATTTAAAACCTTGGACTGAAATTAAATGATATGCAAATCATGCTAAGCAGTAATATCAATCCTCGAAGGATTTTACAAATCGGCACAAGGCCCCAAACATGGCATCAAGCCCCGTAATATCAATGAAGTATGTGTATCAATCACCAGTATAGTATAAACATCACACGGGATGGACCAAGTCACAATCCCCAATAGTATCCGACCCCTCACTCGCCATGGAGTGCGTGTCACGCCTCAATATAGCGTTACGATGTGAAAGTCCGGGGTTTCAAACCCTCAAAACAGCATTTACATCTATTACTCACCTCAAGATGGCCAAAAGTCTACTCCGCGATGCCCTTTCCTTTCGAATCGACCTCCTCGCGCGTCGAATCTTGTCAAAACCACAAGGAATATATTACAATAGGCTAAGGGAATATAACCCAATCGAAAAGACTCAAAAAATATCGAAAATCACGAAATTTGCAAAACCCGAGCCGGGGCCCACTTCTCGAAAAATTACGAAAGTCACATCACCGGATTTCTCGTCTCGCCACGAGTCCGTACATATAAAATTTACCAAAATCGGAGTTCATTTGACCCCTCAAATCACCAAATCTTATTTTCAAATTCCTAGGCCTAAATCCTCAATTTTTCTACAATTTTCATGCTCAAATCCATACATAATTGATGTACTTAACTCAAAATAGGTGGGGATAACTTATCTTCACATTGATGATGAAAATCCCCTCTTGAAGCTCCCCAAAAATCGTCCATACTTTGAAGAAATGAAGAAAAGTGAGCTAAATCCGTGTATAAAAGAATTTGTCTGTGCTTCATCGAGTTGTACCTTGCACTTGTGCAATACCAGTTGTACATCCTATTAAAATTGTTCCTTGTCGGACACCTTCTGTTTAAACACCCATAACGTCTTGTATAAATATCCAAATAACAAACGATTTGAAGATTTAGAAACTAGACTCAAAGATCTTTAATTTGATAGGTTGTACACCATATAACTCTTTATATATCCCGAGATATAGGTCTCCGAAGTACGCTCCACGACTGCACATTGCTGTCCAAAGACAGCTTAGCAGCAGAAATTGCAACAGCTTTTATTTTCACTAAAAAGGCTCTAACTTCATCATACGAACTCGAAATTAGAAGATTCTTGTTCCTATGAGTCAAAAATAATAATATGAACACAACCCTTCAATCGAAACTCAAATCGGAGCTCGTTTGCCCAGTTCAATACTCATTTCGCTCGTTAAACAATTAACTCACATTTCACGTCAAAAACTCAATCGTGACTTGATGAAATTAAACCAAAATATCCAGATCAGTCCTATAATTCATGATTTAAATTCTGAAAGTCTCGAAATCAAATTTGGATCTCTAGAACTAAAAATGGACCCTTGGATCATTACATGCTTATGCTTAAAACGGCAAAAATCTTCCAAAAACTCTTTCAAAACTTATCCGAACCTCATGGGACCCCGACCAAAAATGCCAACATAATTCATAACATCATTAAAACCTGCTCAAATCATCAAAACACCTCAAACAACATCAAATTACCCAAAACTCATCGAATTCAAGCCTAAGTTTCCAAAAACTTCTGAAAATACACTTTCGATCAAAAACCCGACCAAACGATGTCCGAATGACCTGAAATTTTGCACACACATTACAAATGACATAACAAAGCTACAGCAATTCTTTGAATTCCATTCGGACTCTCGGATCAAAATCTCGCCTATCAACCGGAATTCGCCAAAATACTAACTTCGCCAATTCAAGCCTAATTCTACACCGGACCTCCAAAATTACTTCTGATCACACTCCTAAGTCACAAATCATCCCCCGAAGCTAACCGAATCATTGGAATTCAAATCCAATCCCTCTAACACATAAGTCAACGTTCGGTTGACTTTTCCAACTTAAACCTCCTTAAAAGAGACTAAGTGTCTCAAACCTTACCAAAATCATTCCGGAATGACTTCAAATTTTGCACACAAGTCACATTCGACATTACGAACTTGCCCCATCTTTCGGAACCGCATTCCGACCCCGATATCAAAATTTCCACTTCCGGACTAATTTTCTCAAAAACCTTCAAATTTCTATATTTAGCCAAATGACTTCAAAATGACCTCCGAACATCCGAATTCACTTACGATCGCGCTCCCAACTCCAGAATCACCATACGGATCTATTCCCAGACTCGAAATCCCAAACGGACATCTATAACACTGAAATGCCTTCCAACCCAAATTTATGAAATTCTTCTAAAGTACTAACTTTCACAATATACGCCGAAATGCTCACGGGTTACCCAAAACCAAATCCAGACATACGCCCAAGTCCGAAATCATCATACGAACATGCTGGAACTTTCAAATCCCAATTCCGAGGTCGTTTACTCAAAATTCTAATCCTAGTTCATTTCTTCAATTTTAAGCTTTCAAAATGAGAATTTCCATTTAAATTTGACTCCAAACTTCCTGAATTTTAATTCTGACCATACACACAAGTCAATATACCTGAGATGAAGCCGCTCATGGCCTCAAACTGCTGAATGACGTGCCGGAGCTCAAAACGACCGGTCGGGTCGTTACACTCTGAGGGTTCGAAACTCTGAATTATGTGTTTTGTGATTGGTGTTGAGGTGATGCACATGCCAAGTGATAGAAGTGCGGGCATGCACCATGAGAATTGTGACCTGGTCGATTCCATGCTGGAGATCATGTTTATGCTATATATTGATATTGTTGGAACCCACAGTGATCGTTTCTTGCTGTTGACTTACTGGTTTTAGTGATATTTCGTACTTAGTCATATTCATTCATTTCATATCATTTCTCAATCTCTGTTGTTATTTATTGATACATCATATCATCATGTTCGGGCTAGTTTCATGATATTGTGAGCCCGTGAGGGAGACTGGAGAGATTGATGAATGAGTGAGGCCGATGGCCTGATTATGAGTGACATTTATGGGATCGGGCTGCACGCTGCAACGCTTATACTAATTTATGATAGCATTTGGGCTGAAGGAGTCTCTCCGGAGTCTGCACACACCCCAGTGAGTGCAGTTAATTTATATTGAGAGATGAATCTTCCTTGGACATGGATCTTGTCTGAAGCATTTATACCTAGGAATGGATCTTTCCCACGTGATGAATTATCCCTGCTCTGTACTGAATGACTGATGGTCAGTTGATGTATATATTTTGGGATGGATCTTCCCTGGGTTGGATTGGCCATATACAATACTAAGTGATTGAGCATTTGAGAGTGTACACACATGAGACTGTCATTATGGTGCATCATATACAGCACGTACATTGGCATGTAGAAGTGGAGGAGTTATATTCTTCATATCATTCAGATTTGATCTATCTTACTGTATTGAGTTTAACTGTTGACTGTTATTTCTATATTAGACGATACCGGTTGAGTTCGTCACTACTTTCAGTCTAAATGTTAGATTTGTTACTTATTGAGTTGGTTGTACTCACGCTACACCTTGCACCTCATGTGCAGATCCAGGTGCTTCCGGTCATGGCGGCTACTGAGTTGTGGAGTCAAGATCTTTGGAGACTATCGAGGTAGCTGCATGGCATTCGCAGACCTTGACTCTCCTTCATTGTCTTTACTTATATTTTTGTGTTGCTCTTTAGACATTGCATTAGACTATCTTCTGTTGCAGATGCTCATGTACTCGGTGACACCTTAGTTTTTGAGAGAGATTTGTATTGAGTTGCAAATTTTTTTCTGCTTTTTAAAAGGTTTTCCTTAAATATTAACTGCTTCTGTATTTTCTAAAAGTTTTTACTGCATTGAAATGGCTGAGTAATTGGGTTGCCTAGTTCCACGATAGGCATCATCACGACGATTTGGTTTTGGGTCGTGACAAGCTGGTATTAGAGCCTAGGTTACATAGGTCTCACGAGTTATGAGCAGGTTTAGTAGAGTCTTTTGGATCGGTACAGAGACGTCTGTACTTGTCTTCTGAGTTGGACCATCATGTAGTTTGGATGGTTCCCATTGATAGGGAGAGGATTAGGAGGTTCATTGATGGCCTCATGTATCAGTTGTGATTGCTTATTACTAGGGAGATGGTGTCTGGTACTACTTTCGATGAGGTTATTGATATTGCACGGCAGATAAAGTTAGTCCGAAGCCAAGAGCGGGGTGAGGGGGAGGCCATGAGGCCTCGTGGATCGGGTGGTTTTAGTGTTGTTCCTTCTAGGGGTCAGTTCTACCACGGCAGGGGTCGTCCTTATAGGCATGCTTAGACGGCTCGTCCAGTTCACCGTGGTGCATCATCTGACCAGGGTTCATGCAGTGCACAACAGGGTCACTCATCTTTCAGTGCCATTCCAGCTTAGAATTCGTCTCATGCACCATCAGCTCATGGTTCATCTGTATCGAGTCGTTCTGGTAGTTACTCTAGTTCTCGGGGTCCGTCTTAGTACTCACCGCCATTCACAAGGAGAGGTTGTTTTGAGTGTGGAGATCTTAGTCATATCAAGAGGCATTGTCCCCCCCCCTTCAGGAGGTCACGCTCAGCAGAGGAGTCAGCCTACGATTTCAGCACCTGTTACTTCACCACCCGCCCAGCCAGCTCGGGGTGGAGCTCAATCAGTTAGGGTTCACCCTAGTGGGGGAGGTCGATAAGGTGGCGGTCAGGATCAATTTTATGCTCTTCCTGCCAGACCGGATGCTATTGCTTCAGACACAGTGATTTGTATTGTCTCAGTATGTCACCAAGATACTTCAGTATTATTTGACCCTGGTTCCACCTATTTATATGTATCATCGTATTTTGCTCATTATCTGGATATGCCCGTAAGTCCTTAGTTTCCTCTGTTCATGTATCTACCCAGTAGGCGATACTATTATTGTGGACCGTATATACTGATGTGTACAGTGACTATTGGTGGATTAGAGACTAGAGTTAATCTCTTGTTGCTTAGTATGGTCGCTTTTGATATGATCTTGGGTATAGATTGATTGTCTCCATATCATGCTATTTTAGATTGTCACGCTAAGACTGTGACATAGGCGATGTCGGGGTTGCCAAAGATTGAGTGGAAAGGTTCTCTACACTATGTTCCCAGCAAGGTGATTTCGTATTTGAAGGCCCAGTGGATGGTTGGGAATGGTTGTTTATCTTATATGGCCTTTGTGAGAGATATTGGTGTTGATACCCCTACTATTAATTCTATTCCGGTGGTTCGAGATTTTCCGTATATGTTTCCTGCAGACCTACCGGGCATGCCGCCCGATAGGGATAATAACTTTGGTATTGACTTGTTGCCAGGAACTCAGCCCATTTCTATTCCTCCATACCGTATGGCATCGACTGAATTGAAGGGGTTGAAATATCATCTTCAGAAATTTTTTGATAAGGAGTTTATTAGGCCTAGTGTATCACCTTAGGGTGTACCGGTTATGTTTGTGAAGAATAATAATGGTACTATAAGAATGTGCATTGATTATGGGCAGTTGAACAAAGTCACAATCAAGAACAAGTATCCTTTGCTACGTATTGATGATCTATTTGCCCGGCTTCAGAGAGCGAGGGTGTTCTCCAAGACTGATTTGAGGTTTGGGTATCATTGGTTGAAGATTCAGGACTCAAATATTCTAAAGACGGCATTCAAGACTCGTTATGGTCATTACGAGTTCCTTATGATGTCTGTTGGGCTGACCAATGCCCCAGCAGCATTCATGCATCTGATGAACAGTGTGTTTCAGCCTTATCTCGACTCGTTTGTTATTGTGTTCATTGATGATATCCTGGTGTACTCTCGTAACCAGGAGGATCATGCCCAGAATTTGAGGATTGTGTTGCAGCGGTTGAGGGAGGAGAAGCTTTATGCCAAGTTCTCTAAGTGTGAGTTTTCACTTAGTTCAGTGGCGTTCTTGGGGTACGTGGTGTCCAGTGAGGGGATTCAGGTGGATTCGAAGAAGATTGAGACGGTTTAGAGTTAGCCCAGACTGTCCTCGGCCATGGAGATTCGGAGCTTTCTCGGATTGGTCGGTTATTATCGTTGCTTTGTTAAGGGTTTCTGGTCTATTGAATCGCCCTTGACCAAATTGACCCAAAAGGGTGCTCCTTCGAGATGGTCGGATGAGTGTGAGAAGAGCTTTCAGAAGCTGAAGACTGCTTTGACCACATCTCTAGTTCTAGTTTTGCCTTCATTTTCAGACTCTTATATAGTATATTTGTGATGCTTCTCGGATCGGTATTGGGTGTGTTTTGATGTAGGGGTAGAGTGATTGCTTATGCTTCACATCAGTTGAAGCCTCATGAGAAGAACTACCTTATTCATGATTTAGAGTTGGTTGCCATTGTTCATGCATTGAATAATTGGAGACACTATCTCTATGGTGTGTCTTGTGAGGTTTTTACAGATCATCTGAGCCTCCAACACCTGTTCAAACAGAAGGATCTAAATTTGAGGCAGCAGAGATGGTTGTAGCTACTAAAGGACTATGATATTACTATTCTGTATCATCCGGGGAAGGCTAATGTGGTGGCCGATGCCTTGAGCATGAAGGCAGTGAGTATGGGTAGCCTTGCATTCATTCATGTTGGTGAGAGACCTCTTGCAGTTAATGTTCAGGCCTAGGCCAACTAGTTCGTAAGATTAGATATTTCGGAGCCCAGTCCGGTTCTAGCCTGTGTGCTTTCTGTAGACATGTGATTTTTGACCCTTCCCAAGATTTTTCATATTTTAGCACGTAAATATTTAATTTAGGCCCAATATAGCTATTTCAACTCATTTTTACTCTTTACTTTATTTTATTACAAGAAAATAAAAATTACAAAAAAATATTTTATTTTATGTACCTTTCATAAAATAATAAAATAATAATAATAATATAAAAAATAGTACCTTAATTTTTATCTTTATATAATCTTGAAAAATACAAAAATATGTAATAGTTTCATGTTTTAATATAGTTTAGTTTAATTAATTAGAATTTATTTTTGCATCATGTAGTATAGTTATCCTATATTAAGAGAATTTAGCTATAGTTTTAAATAATAATTTTTGGAGTCTTCTTAGCCCAAAATTGAAACACAAAAGATATGGTCCAACCCAATTACCCTTAACCCATTCTTCCCAACCCATTAGCCCATTTAAGTTCAAAATTTAATCCTAACCATCTATTTTCCATCTAATCCAATGGTCATCATCTCTTTCCATCTCCGTATAAAATACTCAATTATAAAAACTCAACCCTAAGATTTTCAATACCAAGACCTAGCTAACACACAAGAACGGCAGCCATCACCTTGACCCCTCAATTCCCCATAGCCAGATACAAACGAGGCATAGAAACAAAGCAAAAAAGAAATGAGGAAAAACGTAACTTTCCGCTCTGCGATTTTGGGAAATCATTGATTCTTCTTCTTGGAATTTCACCAAAGACCAACGACACACTTCCACCAAAGAAAGTGAGAAATGGCCAGAATTTCCGAAAAATCTTCGGCCGTACCTACACCAAATCTCCACGCCTCTGCCGCCGTTGGACTGCAAAGAAGTATTGCCAGTAAGGTCGAATCCCAAACTCCAGCACCACCGAACTCCATAGCTGCTGAGCTCTAATCAATTTCATTCTCTCGAAAACTCCATTTACTATTGAGTCGAGGTTGCCGACGAGTTCACTGCTCAAGCTAGTCCCTGTTTTCATTTCCTAGTAGCATCTAGCTCACCAAAATTTGCAGTAATTGAATTTCGCTATTTAAAAAGGAAAGCAGCTGAGGTTAATTCTTTACTTTTCTATTCCATTTTTATCATTATACATATATTTTTGTGTGTTACTCTGCGTCACTTATATTTATACGATGAATGTTATTAGTGTATCAAAATGTTTAATCATGTTTAATTGGAGGAAGAACGCATGTTGCTCTGTAGTTGTTGTTTTGAATTTGATTATTTAATCCTAAATTGGTATTTGTAAATCAATCCATCTCAAAGGCAATGAAGTGGGCCGTGGGCAATCTGGCTATGCAAATGTGAAGCCTTCGTTAGTTTTGGGTAAATTGAGCATTCAATAGGTTTTAGTTTTGTAATACATTTTTTTTAATAAATAATTCTTGGGGTTTGTTGGTTTAAAATTGGGTTTGGGGTTTGATTAATACTGCGAGGAGTTTGGGCTTAATATTCATAATCTGTCCAGGAATTTTTGAGTGAGGCATACGATTTGTTTGACAAATTAATTTGAGCATGTGAGGTTTCAATTTGATATAATAAACCAAATGGATTATTTTTGTTTGGTCTAGTTTGATAAGAGTTTAAATGTTGTCAACTTACTAATTAACTTATGATTATTCATAGCTTGTTTTAGGCACGATTAATAAATAAACCATCGTGGCTATGAGTACGGTTCCCGTGACATAGTCATGATGCCTAATTCCCAAATTCAGGGGTGCATTTCATGTAACCCGATTTTTATAACAATTTCGAATAATAAAGCCCTCCTTAGATTGAGGTGCGCCATGCCAAATAAAATCTTAAAATGCATGGCCCTCACTTAATTAATACTTGAATCCTTAGAAATCGAGGCGTGTCATTTAGTTGAATTTCCATGGCCCTCGCAAAGTGGAATATGCATAGTTGCTTTAGGCGCGTTATTTTAATAATTACCTCCCAAAACTCGGGTGCGCATTTATGTGACCCAAATCCAAATCTCAATGTTAAATAAAATGTGTTGCGGACTGCAGGTGCATTATGTGACGTGGTTTGAAACATATTTTAGATGACGTTGAAATCTTCCTTAAAATAATTAAGAGCTGTTTAGAGTTAAAATGCACATAGGTTTGAAATGTATTAAACTCAGATAATTAAGTCGAATATAACAGTTGAGCGACCGTGCTAGAACCACGGAATTCGGGAATGCCTAATACCTTCTTCCGGGTTAACAGAATTCCTTACTCGGATTTCTGGTTTGCGAACTGTTAAACAGAGTCAAGTTTTCCTCGATTCGGGATTCAACTGGTGACTTGGGACACCATAAACCTCCCAAGTGGCGACTCTGAATTTTAACAAAATAATCCCGCTTCGATTGTTACTTCAAGTGGAAAAATTCCCTTATATACTCCCTTCCGGGGGTGTAGGTAAAAAAGGAGGTGTGACATTTTCTCGGTCTTTCTTATTTGATTGCATCATAGAGCGTCAGTATGATGATCCTCATTTATTTTTCCTCAAGGACAAGGTCCAGCACGGTGATGCCAGAGATGTTAGTATTGGATATGATGGGGTGTTGGGGATGCAGGGCCATATATGTGTGCCCAATGTAGGTGGGTTACGTGAGTTGATTCTTGAGGAGTCCCACAACTCGCGATATTCCATTCATCCGGGTTGCCGCGAAGATGTACCAGAACTTGAGGCAGTATTATTGTTAGAGGAGGATGAAGAAGGATATAGTGTGATTTGTAGCTCGATGCCTTAACTTTCAGCAGGTAAAGTATGAACATCAGAGACCAGGTCGATTACTTCATAGGATAGAGATTCCAGAGTGGAAGTGGGAGCGAATCACCATGAATTTCGTTGTTGGGCTCCTACGGACTTCGAGGAAGTTCGACGCTATTTGGGTGATTGTAGATCGGCTGACCAAGTCCGCGCACTTTATTCCAGTTGGTACTACTTATTCTTCAGAGCGGTTAGCTGAGATTTACATTCGAGAGATTGTTTGCCTTCACGGTGTGCCAGTGTCCATCATTTTAGATCGGGGCACGAAGTTTATATTGCAATTTTGGAGAGCCGTGTAGCGAAAGTTGGGCACCCAGGTTGAGTTGAGTACAACATTTCACCCTCAAACAGACGGATAATCCAAGCACACTATTCAGATATTGGAAGACATGTTACGCGCTTGTGTCATTGATTTTGTGGGTTCATGGGATGAGTTTCTGCCGCTCGCGGAGTTTGCCTATAATAACAGTTATCAGTCGAGCATTCAGATGGCTCTGTATAAGGCTTTGTATGAGAGACGGTGTAGATCTCCGTGGGTTGGTTTAAGCCGGGTGAGGCTAGGCAATTGGGTACTGAATTGAAAGGTGTTATGAGGTTTGGAAAGAAGGGTAAGTTGAGCACTCGGTTTATTGGGCTGTTTGAGGTACTTCAGAGGATTGGGGAGGTGGCTTACATGCTTGCTTGCCATCTAGTTTGTCGAGTGTGTATCCATTATTTCATGTTTCTATGCTTCGGAAGTATGTCGACGATCCGTCTCATGTTTTGGATTTTAGCACGGTTCAGTTGGATGGTAATATGACTTACGATGTGGAGTCGGTGTCCATTTTGGATCAATGCGTTCGAAAGTTGAGGTCAAAGGATATAGCTTCAGTTAAGGTGCAATAGAGAGGTCAGCCAGTTGAGGAGGCTACTTGGGAGACCGAGCGGGAGATGCGAAGCAGATATTCACACCTATTTGAGATTCCAAGTATGTTTCTAGACCCATTCGAGGATGAACGTTTGTTTAAGAGGGGGAGGATGTAATGGTACGGCCGGTCATTTTGAGAGCTTTAGCACCGTTCAGCCATTTACCGGTCCTTTTGTATTTTATAGCTATTATATGGCTTACCGGGTTAGTCGGTTCGAGTTCGGAAGAATTTCAAAATGAATTGAGACACTTAGTCTCAAGGTTGGAGGCTTAAGTTGGAAAAGTTGACAGGATGTTGGCTTATGTGTAAACGACCCCGAATTTGAATTTTGATGGTTCCGTTAGCTCCGTTTGGTAATTTTGGACTTAGGAGCATGTCCGAATTGTGATTTTGAGGTCCGTGGTGTAATTACGCTTGAAATGGCAAAAATTAAAATTTTGGGAAGTTTGACCGGAGGTGAACTTTTTGATATCGGGGTCGGATTGGGATTCCAGAAGTTAGAGTAGGTCTGTGGTGTTATTTGTAACTTGTGTGCAAATTCTGGGGTCAATCGGACGTGGTTTGATAGGTTTCGATGTCAGTTGTAGAAATTGGAGGTTTCAAAGTTCATTAGGCTTGAATCTATATGTGATTCGTGTTTTTGATGTCGTTTGAGGTGATTTGAGGGTTCGACTAAGTTCGTATGATGTTTTGGTACCCGATGGTATGTTTGGTTGAGATCCCGGGGGGCCTCAGGTTGATTTCGGGTAGTTAACGGACCAAGGTTTGAAGTTGAAGAATTTCTAAAGATTTGCAACTACTGGTGTAATCGCACCTACGAAGTGAGAACCGCAGATGCGAGCTCGCAGGTACAGGGTAGGGTCCGCAGATGCGGAGTCTGAAGAGAGGTGAGTAGAAGGTCGTAGGTGCGAATGTTTTCCCGCACCTGCGTAACCGCAAATGCGGCAGGAAGACCGCAGAAGCAGAAGGGGCAGTAGAGTTGGGTTCCGCAGAAACGGAGGTTTTCTCCCAGAAGCGAGTCCGCAGAGCGTAGAGAGGGACCACATGAGCAGAATTAACCGCAGATGCGGTTTGTAGGTCACTTTTGCGACGCCGCAAAAGCGACTAAGTTGGTCGTAGGTGCGAAAAACCTGGACAGAATATAAACGTTGGATGGTTTTATCATTTCTAGACTTTGCAAACTCGAATTTGGACGATTTTTAGAGGGATTCTTGAGGTAAGTGAAATGTGGTTAAATTTCTCCAATAATTATGTTTTCCCATTGATTTTCTCACCTAGTTGTGTATTTTTGAGGTATAATTTGGAGCTTTGAGACTAGAGATTTAGAGAGCTTGATTTGGGGATTTGGGTGGCGATTTGGTGTCAGGTTTTGATAAATTTGGTATGGTTAGACTCGTGGTTGGATGGGTTTTCGGGTTTTGTGACTTTTTTCAGATTTTGAGACGTGGGCCTTAAGCCGATTTCAGATTTTTGAGTTATAACTTTGTAATTTCTTGTGGAATTTATTCCTTTAGCCCGTATTGATTGTATTGTGCTGCTTGTGGCTAGATTCGGGACATTTGGAGGCCGATTTGCGAGGCAAAGGCGTGTTGGAGTAGAGTTTTGCTTGGATTGAGGTAAGTAACACTTCTAAACTTGGCTTTGAGGATTTGAAACCCCAAATTATGTGTTATGTGATTGGTGTTAAGGTGACGCACATGACAAGTGACGGGCGTGTGGTTGTGCACCGTGAGAATTGTGACATGGTCGATTCCATGACACTATTTAGTTGTTCTATCTTGTTGATATTCGTGTTTTCGTCATGTAATAAAGTAATTGAGCTGTCAATCATGTTAGAGATTATGCTTAGGTTATATGCTGGTACTGTTGGGACCCATAGTGTTTGTTTCTTGTTGTTGACTTACTGATTTCATTGATATTTCGTACTTATCCATATTCATTCATTTCATATAATATCTCAGTCTCTGTTGTTATTTATTGATACATCTAGTTTCATGACATTGTGAGCCCGTGAGAGAGATTGGAGAGATTGATGATTGAGTGAGGCTGATGGCCTGATTATGAGTGACATTTATGGGATCGGGCGGCACGCCGCAGCTATTATACTGATTTATGATAATGTTTGGGCTGAAGGAGCCCCTTCGGAGTTTGCACACACCGCGGTGAGCGCGGTTAATTTATATTGAGGGATGGATCTTCCCTGGACATGGATCTTGTCTGAAGTATTTATACCCGGGAATGGATCTTCCCCACGTGCTGGATCGGCCCTGCTCAGTACTGAGTGACTGATGGTTAGTTGATGTATATATTCCGGGATGGAGCTTCCCTTGGTCGGATTGGCCATATATAATACTGAATGATAGAGCATTTGAGAGTTGAGCACATGAGGCTGTCAGCATGGTGCATCACATACAACATGTGCAATGGCATATAGAAGTAGAGGAGTTATATTCTTCATATCATTCAAATTTGATCTATCTTACTGTATTGAGTTTAATTGTTGAACTTGAAAGAATGCCTACGTTTCTGCACTGTTATTTCTATATTGAACTGTACTGGTTGAGTATGTCACTACTTTCAGTCCAAAGGTTTGTTACTTATTGAGTTGGTTGTACTCACGCGTACCTCCTGTGCAGATCCAGGTGCTTCCGGTCACGGCGGCTGTTGAGTTGTGGAGTCGAGATCTTTGGAGACTATCGAGATAGATGCATGACGTTCAGAGACCTTAACTCTCCTTCATTATCTTTACTTATATTTTAGTTTTACTCTTTAGACATTATAGTAGACTATCTTCCGTTATGGATTCTCATGTACTCGGTGACACCCCGATTTTTTGGAGAGATTTGTATTGAGCTGCGAATTTTATTCTGCTTTTAAAAGGGTTTTTCTTAAATATTAACTGCTTCCATATTTTTTTAAAAGCTTTTAATGTGTTGAAATGGTTGAGCAGTTGGGTTGCCTAGTTCCACGATAGGCGTCATCAAGATAATTTGTTTTTAGGTCGTGACAACTATGGAGGACGATATCATTTACGGTTGTTAGGAGCAACAAATACAACTTAATTAGATGCAAAGACAAATAACCGACACGCTCCCAATAAGTCAATCTATGACAATATATTAAGATCCAACACATTATTTTAGATATAATTCAACATTTTCACAAATTGAGACTTGATCGTAGATAGGTCAAATTGTATCCAAAGCACAAGGATACAAAATAGTAATAAGAGACGCACAAATCAAGTAATCATATTGGCCGAATTATTGAATTTGAAATAAAAATAGGAGTAATGCTTCCTAGCACGAGTCAAAGAATAAGAGCACTTAAATTAAATTAGTATTCATGCCGGTGAAAGTAACCATAAAACAAAAGTCGGATTCCAAATTCAAAATCGATTTTTTAAAGGAAGTTAAAAAGAAGTTGTAAAGCGGTAGATAGGCTTAGATAGAAAACATAAGATTTTCTTCTCTATATCAATCCAATCTTGGGTTTATTGGGTATTGGGCTTTGGCCATCCAATTTCCCTAATTCTATATCCATGGGTGATGTCTTCTTATTTCAAACCTTAGCATTTTAGCTAGTTCTCTAGGTTATAAGCACTATTTAGGGTTCAAAAGACTTTGATTAATTATAAAAAGGTGATATTTGTTCCTTTCTTTTAGAAAATTATTCACGTTTATCCCTAATTTTGCTGTCGGTCTAACTAATAGCTCGTTTGGCCAAACTGCAAAAATCAGCTTATTTTGAAAAATATTTTTTTTCAAAAGTACTTTTCTCAAAAATATTTTTGGTGAGAAGCAGTTTGTGTTTGGCTAATTAGTTTGAAAAACATTTCTGAGCAGCAATTAGTGTTTGACCAAGCTTTAAAAAACTGCTTCTAAGCGTATTTTTCTCAAAAGTGCTTCTCAAAAAAGTGCTTTTGAAGAGAAGCTACTTTTTTCCGCTTCTCCAAAACTGCTTCTGCTTCTCCTCAAAAATATTTTTTTTCCTTCCAAAAATTTGGCTAAACACTTTAATTTTTGGCCAAAAGTGCTTTTGACCAAAAAGAAGGTTGGCGAAAGGCTATAAGTTTCTACCATTAAGAAAGTAAATAAACATAGCCCTAACTCTAACTGCTGACCATCAGAATTCGTCCCCTTTCTCTCCCTTGCCTTCTACTATTATTTACCTTTCATTTCACCTCACCCACCTCCATGGATGGAAAAATCACATAGAATCATCACTTGTCAAATAAAAATACTACTGATTAACACTCGAAAAAGACTATAACCCTTTTTCGTTCACCATTTTCGGATTTTCCAGGCTCCATTCTTCCGTTTTTTTGTACTAATCTAGAAAACATATCGATAACACCAAGAAAAGAAAACACAAGAATTAGAAGAAAATAAAACCATCAAGATTTCTGCTTTTTACCTATTGATTAATTTCCTGCTTAATCCAAAAAGGCAAAGAGCAACGGAGATGGACCAAGAAATTGTAAGTCACGAAATCCTAGAAAGTTTTGATACGTTTGACTTTTGACACCACCTAAGTCCCTTTTTCTTTCTCTGTAAATTGATAGAAAAAAACTAAAATGTTCTAATTTTGTGATCTAAAAAAACAGGTAAGAGATTAAAAAGGAAATTTTGGTGTTAAGATAATGGTGTATTAATACTACATTGTTTATTAACCAAACCAAGGAAAAAGCAATTTCAGTTATTGAGTCCTTTTTGTTTAACCGAACAGTGAAGACCAGCGATTTTAACAAATGAAGACTACCGATTTCTTGGGGGGGGAAGATAGTTGACAGAGGTTGAGAATGGTAATGGAATGTTGTCTCAGTGTAGTTCAAGACAGAGGATGATGGTTCAACCCTTCAAGGCGTTGCTACAAAGTATTAAATACCCAGTTCTTTCATAGGTTTAGTGGTTAAGGTTGCTGTAATCGTGGAGACAAAGGGATTAAGATGTTAGGTAAAAGACGATAGAAAAAGAAGAAAAGGAAAAAATTAGAGTTAATTATGAGACAGTTTTTATTGAGTGGGCAACCGTTATGGTTGGGACATGTTTGTCTACTTTCTTAACGGTATGGACTTATTTCCATGGATAGTAGAATCAGAAATAAACATGATAATTTTCTAAAATAGAGGGACAAATCTGATCTTTTACTCCTTAATTAATACTTTCAACCACTATCCATTGTCTTCTTCAACCATCTAACTACAATATTAATGACACACGACCTAAGTAGGGTCACCAAGTTTTCAATTGAACCATAATTCACCTCATAAACATTTATCTCTTAAGGTTGATATTTCTTTCCTATTCGAAAGTCAACACTTTTAAGCCACAATACTAATCTCATGCACTTCCAAGCGCCATTTCAAACGCCTATGTCCATGTTCTAAACACTTCACTTGTGTATTTGGTTCAAACTCTATATTATCTTAATTTTTTTTATTAAATATGTTCAAATTATTAATTTAGATCTCAGTAACTTATAAATTTCAAATCATTACTCCTTCTTTGATCTCATGGGCCCTCTAATAACGTAATCAAATTCATATATAGCTGAAATTGGTTTAAAATCTATGAGACTTTACAAGATATTTATCCAAACAAAAAAATTAAAGTGTTTCTTGATTAGCTGTATTCATGGTTATGCTTGGTTTCGTTTTTGTTATATATATATATATATTCATTTTGCCGTCTTCTTGGGGTTTTTTCACAGGATGTAAAAAATCAGTTCATTCGTTGATTTAGTATATATATATATATATATATGTAGTAAGAATTGGAAGAAAAAAAATGAAAAAATCTGAAAGCAAACTTAATTCATATATTTATTCAAGATTAACCAAATATTGATAGTTAGGAAAGAATAAAGGTAGAATATCCTTATAAACCATTGTACTTGTTCCGGTTTGATATTTCGGTCCTTCTACTTCACTTGTTTTCATCCATATACTTTAAATTGATCAAAGCCTATTTTAAACCCCTCTGACCATGTGTGTATCTCACTTGCTGTCACGACCCAAATTTCTCTCTGTTGGGTATCGTGATGGCACCTAGTCTTAGGGATAAGGTAAGCCTAACATTAATTGAAACAACAACATTATTTAAATAACATCTAACAATTTGAAATAGAAATCTCTTTAAAATTTACAACCTCAAAACCGGTAGTACAAATCATAAGCTCTATAGAGTTTGCTATAAAACTTCTAAATATAACTATTTTGAAATAAGAGTGAACAGTGTAAATACAAAATAGGAAGGTGACTCCGAAGCCAGCGAGCGCATCAACAGATTTACCTTGAGTCTCCACAACAGCAAACCGCACATCGGCTAATGATCAATACATGGATTTGCACAAAAATTGTGCAGAAACGTAGTATGAGTACACCACATCGGTATCCAATAAATATCAAGACTAACCTCGATGGAGTAGTGACGAGGAACAGTCAAGACACCTACTGGACTAAATAACCTGAACAAGTATAAGTGTAGAAACAATAGGGGTACGATATCTATATAAAGACTACGCAAAATGACAATGAAATAATACGGAAATTACAGCTAGAAAGGAAAGTGACATCTAACATCGAAACCCCATAAGTAGAGTAAGCTGAACACAGTCTAAATCCAGTGAACACGATTAAAGGAAAAACAGGTAGCAACCAGATAAAATAACCACTTTTGCATAAGGATTTAGCCAATAACCTTCACGAGGTCCCGAACCTCAATTATTCATAACTCCGAACACTTGGCACCTTGTGCCCTCATTACAACCAATAATTGCATGGACGACGCACATGCCAATAGAACCAGACGAGGTTGTGTAGAAATGATCAATAACATCAAGGTTTGTTTTATTAACCGATAAGAGTGATTAACTACGTGTACGTTTGTGCAAGTTTTCTAATACAGTTCATGTCAGCTAGTAAGTACAGAAAAAGAAATGGACAACACGTAGAATATTTTTCCCACAATTTTTCACGAAATAAAACTCACACAGATAAGTGCACCACTACACAAATATCAATAACAAGAATTCCCTCATGCCATCACAAGTCATCACAAATCAATCCCTAACATAGCTCACCTTGTCTCGCCACGTGTGCAATAATAAAGTAAGTGTCTGCCTTGCCTCGTCACACGTGCATAATAATATTCTCACCTTGTCTCGCAACATGCACTACTCTCTCTCTCTCTCTCACATGCGCGCACACACACACACACACACACACACACACACACACACACACACATATATATATATATATATATATATATATATATATATATATATATATAAATTATCACGCCTTGTCACACCACATGTGCAAATATCAGAAGTAACAATAACACGTCAGAAACCTCGTGCAACCCAATAACATCGGAACGGCAGAAACCTCGTGCATCATAATAACAATAACTGCACGGCAGAAACCTCGTGCACCACAACAACAAATACAATAGCAACAATGACAATAAATACAAGAGTACGAAAAGTGAATCAACTCAAAAACCTTCGATCACAAGGAACGGTAGAACTAGTTCACAAGGAATAAGCACAATAGAGAATATTAGGCATAATAAGAACAACTCAACAAGGGAGAAGATAATATGTAACTACGATCCCACAGTATACAGTTCAACTACAAGGGAGCTAACACGAGTCAAATAATTCCAAATAAGGACTTGTCAACCAATATATAGGATATCTAAACTTTTTTTAAGGTTGGGCAATTACGAAGAAGATACAACAAATTCGATTAAGGATAAACGGCGGAAAGATAATCATAACCTCAATTAAGACTAAATAATTACAGGATGAGATAATAATAAATGTCAAATAAATATAAGCAGTTATAAAAAGATAGTATGACAATAGAAGAGGTAAAAATCTTCAGTTAAGTCAAATAAGAGTCAAATAGGCAATATGAGTAAATCATAAAGGTATTAATTTTTAAAGCATGTAGAGGTGAAACTAATAAATAGGAAACTCAATCATGTCAAGACAACTTCATACTCAATGAATATAAGGACCTAAAAACCCTAACGGGCTAACTTTTCCACAAATAAGTCTGAGCACGTACTCGTTACCTCGCGTACACGGACTACAATTAGCATAGAAGACTCAATTCCTAAGGGTAGTTCCTCAATACGAAGTTAGGCAGGATATTTACCTCAAATAACACAAATTGATACTCAAAAATGAACTTCTCAGGTGAGATGACCTCCGGACGGCTCAAATCTAACCAAAATAACTCCAAAGCATAAATAAAACTCATAAGAAACTATTCCGGATCATAAAGCATCAATCTTTCATCAAAATCTAAAAATCGACCTAAAAGTCGAACCCCGACCCCGACCCCGACCCCGCACCTCGGAACCCGACAAATTTCACAAAACCCGAACACCTATTCCGATACGAGTTCAACCATACTAAATTTATCAAATCTCGATACCAATTCACCCCTCAAATCATGATTTTTCATTTTGAAAGTTTTCTTCAAAAATCCCCATTCTCCTCAACACAAAACACAAATTAAAGATAAAATCATGGAATAATAAATTCTAGGTGAAGAACACTTATCCAATCGATTTGCTTGAAAAAACCATAAAGAATCGCTCAAAATCGGGCTTTACATGTCAAGATAAGATAAAAATGGCCTAACCCTCGATTTGGAAGATATATTCTGTTACCTAGGTGTTTATGCATCGTGAACACAGAGGAACAATCGTTCGCGGACAGAAGAATGCTAACGCGTAGAGGAAATGGTCACCAGTGACCAGCTCTTAGTTCCTACTACACGAACGCGAATGGACGAATGCGAACGCGAAGAAGGAAAGGGCTGGTTTCCGCAATCGCGAAAGGAGGAATGCGAGCGTGTCACGACTCCAAATCCGCGGTCGTGATGGCGCCTATCACAATACTAGGCAAGTCAACCCGATCAAGTACCCTTAACAAATTTATTTTAATAAAACATTTTTCTAACATTAGCTAAGTCTCAATTTCTCATAAGATATATTTAAATCACTGAAATGTGCGAAAAATAGTAAAAAAAATATTAAACCAACACAGCCCAACAATCTGGTATCATGAGTCTAGAGCCTTCAAATACAACTAGTCCGACTGTATATTACATAATAAGTCTAAAAAGGCGGAAAAACAAGGATAAGAAGGAGGAAAGCAGGGATGTGGATGCCGTGCAGCTACCTTGCAGTCTCCGGTAAGCTCCGAAAATGCTTGGGACCCTCACTCTGCAGCTCGGGCACCTGGATCTGCACACAAAGTGCAGGGAGTAACGTGAGTACGCCAATTCAGTAAGTAACTAAAGTAAATAAAGTCTGAGTGCAGTGGCGAGCAGTTAAAAATCATATATAGTATACAACAGAGTATCAAATCAAACTCAACAGTTTAAAAGCCAATTACTTCGTAAAGACTTCAATTTTCAATCGAAATACTTGGAATCATTTACTTAGCAGTGTTTAACAGAGGCTCATATTAAAAGAAGAGTGAGATCAGCAAAGATATCATAAATGGGCCACTCGGGCAAGGTATCACTTATAAATAAGCACTCAGACTCAATAATATC